>NW_028318743.1:32500-60000 GCF_062004578.1 Staurois parvus | reverse complement strand
TGCAGAGATTTGCCGTCACTTCCTGTCCTGATAGAAAATGCAGGAAAATCTCTCCAACACAAGAGTAGACTCTCACCCTTCCCTCTTCTATTCAAAATTAAGAAAAAGAGTTTTGGTTGGAGATGGACTTTAGATAACATGCCTGGTTCCCGGAATAAAGTTGAGCGGCATCTGTTTTGTATGTATATTTTTAGTTGGATTCTCCAATTATCTCCTCATTCCTATGTACTGTGTGCCAACAATAAAGGAGAGTGCTAATGAAATGTTATGTGCTGTCCATAGTGCCTGTCCTGTCATTGGCTCTGGGGACTGGGGGCCACATGCTGTACATTGCCACTTTCTGTGTGGCCCCTCAAGAGGTGTTGGTGCTTCCTCAGGCCGGTGGATGAAGAATGTTCCTTAGACTGGATTCTGGTTTGGTTTTTGGACCTCTTCACACTTTGTGGCGACTACTGGTTTGGTGTCATCGAGAAGAATTGTGCCCTATTATTGGCGTCGTTGGGAGGAATTGTGGCCCTTTGTTGGTGTCATTAAGCGGAATTATGCCCCATCATTGGGAGGAGCTGTGCCCTTTATTGGTATCATTGAATGGAGTAGTGCTCCCAGGGCCGGATAAAAGCAAGTAAAGGTCTGCAGTTTGGAGACCATTGTGTTAGAGCATATCTGTGGCTGTGTCTTGTAGCATTCTTATAGGCTCTAGCCATCTCCTGTAGTGTGCCCATAGATCCCAGCATTCTCTTGTAGGATGTCTGCTGTGTGTGAAGATCTCCTGTAGTGTGCCCGTAGATCCCGGCATTCTCTTGTAGGATGTCTGCAGTCTGTGGCCATCTCCTGTAGTGTGCCTGTAGATCCCGGCATTCTCTTGTAGGATGTCTGCAGTCTGTGACCATCTCCTGTAGTGTGCCCGTAGTTTCCGGCATTCTCTTGTAGTATGTCTGTGGCCATCTCCTGTAGTGTGCCCATTGTTCCCGGCATTCTCTTGTAGGATGTCTGTGGCCATCTCCTGTAGTGCCCAAAGTTCCCGGCATTCTCTTGTTGGATGTCTGCAGTCTGTGACCATCTCCTGTAGTGTGCCCATAGATCCCAGCATTCTCTTGTAGGATGTCTGCAGTCTGTGGCCATCTCCTGTAGTGTGCCCGTAGATCCCTGCATTCTCTTGTAGGATGTCTGCAGTCTGTGACCATCTCCTTTAGTGTGCCCGTAGATCCCGGCATTCTCTTGTAGGATGTCTGCAGTTTGTGGCCATCTCCTGTAGTGTGCCCGTAGATCCCGGCATTCTCTTGTAGGATGTCTGCAGTGTGTGACCATCTCCTGTAGTGTGCCCGTAGGTCCCGGCATTCTCTTGTAGGATGTCTGCAGTGTGTGGCCATCTCCTGTAGTGTGCCCGTAGTTCCCAGCATTCTCTTGTAGGATGTCTGCAGTGTGTGGCCATCTCCTGTAGTGTGCCCATAGATCCCGGCATTCTCTTGTAGGATGTCTGCAGTCTGTGGCCATCTCCTGTAGTGTGCCCGTAGATCCCGGCATTCTCTTGTAGGATGTCTGCAGTCTGTGGCCATCTCCTGTAGTGTGCCCATAGATCCCTGCATTCTCTTGTAGGATGTCTGCAGTCTGTGACCATCTCCTGTAGTGTGCCCGTAGATCCCGGCATTCTCTTGTAGGATGTCTGCAGTGTGTGACCATCTCCTGTAGTGTGCCCGTAGATCCCGGCATTCTCTTGTAGGATGTCTGCAGTGTGTGACCATCTCCTGTAGTGTGCCCGTAGGTCCCGGCATTCTCTTGTAGGATGTCTGCAGTGTGTGGCCATCTCCTGTAGTGTGCCCGTAGTTCCCAGCATTCTCTTGTAGGATGTCTGCAGTGTGTGGCCATCTCCTGTAGTGTGCCCATAGATCCCTGCATTCTCTTGTAGGATGTCTGCAGTCTGTGGCCATCTCCTGTAGTGTGCCCGTAGATCCCGGCATTCTCTTGTAGGATGTCTGCAGTGTGTGGCCATCTCCTGTAGTGTGCCCATAGATCCCTGCATTCTCTTGTAGGATGTCTG
Organism: Staurois parvus; assembly: GCF_062004578.1. Lineage (NCBI taxonomy): Eukaryota > Metazoa > Chordata > Amphibia > Anura > Ranidae > Staurois > Staurois parvus. Next base: position 57,962 of record NW_028318743.1, on the reverse strand, counting down.
CAGTCTGTGACCATCTCCTGTAGTGTGCCCGTAGATCCCGGCATTCTCTTGTAGGATGTCTGCAGTCTGTGGCCATCTCCTGTAGTGTGCCCGTAGATCCCGGCATTCTCTTGTAGGATGTCTGCAGTCTGTGGCCATCTCCTGTAGTTTTCTCTTGTAGCTATAAAAATGCAAACTGATAACAGAGCAGTTCTCCCCAATAGTCATGGCTGAGCCCCTTTTGGGAAGGGAGAAGTAGGAGAGGGTCTGGCGCTGAACGTTGTTTCACAGTCTGGCTCTGTGCGTTTGAATGACTTGTAATAAGTCTGTTATAATAAAGTGGTTCTAAAGCCTAAATATTTTTTATTCCATTCCTTGCATTAAGGTAAAAAATGTTTCAGCCTCCGTGTCCCCCCCCCACCCCCTCTATACTTACTCGAGCCTTCATTCCATCCAGAGCTGTGCACGTCTACAGCTCTTCTCTCCCCTCACTTCTGGGTCTCACAGGCTTTGCTGAGCTATTGGCTCCCACTGCTGTCAATCAAAGCCAGGGAGCAGGGGCGGGACCGAGTCCCACGGTCTGTGTCAATGGATGCAGCAGCGGAGCAGGCCGCAGGCGTGCCCCATAGGAAGCGATGTCCACGGCCAAAAATGCTGGGGGGGAGGGGTGTTTATCAAACTGATTTCTCAGCAAAATAAAGGATGGATGGGGGAGTTTGCTTTTCGTATTAAAATGAATTAAATCGGATTTGTGGTGATTGGTTTTAATGCAGTTACACTTTTAGAAAAAAATCATCGGAAATGCAAATGTGCTGAAGCCACATTATACATTCTATAGTATTTGATGAATGGAATATTCGCATTCTACAGATTCAAAGAACGGCCTGACTGGCTCCTGAATTCTGCCGCCATCCTGAGCTGTGCTTCCCCCGGACGATTCCAGGCTGTATTGATCCCTGACTAGCAGAAATCTTCAAATTAGAGACAGATGATTGGAGTCCTCCCCTCCCCCACAGTTCTGCTGATCAATCGGAACAATCAATGTGCTGGCAGGTTTTATATCCCAGCTTCCTATATACTGTGTGTACCTGGGAGCCCACAACCACCTCTCAGCACAGGGACACTGATAGAGGACACACGGGTTGTCCTGCAGTGGTTCCATTTTGTTTTTACTGCCTGTAGATGGTCATTGAGGGTCATTGATTTATGGATAGGTGAGCTCAATGCATCACGCAGCAAACGCATGCAATGAATAAATGGGCCCTTTAAAGCGGCTCAAAAACTAAAACTGGATTGACCTTCATGCATTCCCTAGTATTTTACAGCTTGCTGTGCTGTGTGCCTACCCCCCCCCCCCCCCCAACCAATGCCCTCAATTGATCCAGCGCTGTGCATGTGGCATCTCTCCTCTACTTCTCTCCTGCTGTGAGGTGGGGGAGGGGCCAGGCTGCGCTGTGTGTGTCTATGTCCTGGCTCGGGATGGAGTCTGCATGTCTGCCCCCATAGCAGTTGGCTCTGGGGGGCAGATGGAGAAAAGGAGGAATAGACAACAGCGGGGGACCCCATAAGACCCGGTTCAGGGGTGCTCTGTGTAATACCTTTGCACAGAGCAGATAACCAACTTATTTTTTTTAAAAATTGACTTTAGAAGCGCTTTAGGTGTGCCCAGTCTGTTTGTTTTGGTAGGGCAGTTACTGATTAAAGCTGAAAATGGTTGTAAACCTCAGACGTGGAATATGAACAAAGCACATCCCTCTATAGTGTGTACTTGTCTCAATCCGGAGCACTAAGTGGCATTTCTGTCTGCTGCCTCCTTCCTCTATCAGCATGAATAATTTCTGACACGTTTTCCTGACACCAAGAGAAAAATGGTGACGGGAGGGACCCAGGGGCGTATTTACCACAAGGCAAACAAGGCATTTGCCTAGGGCGACATTTTTCAGGGGGGCAGCACTGCCCCAGAGAAGAAGGAACACACAGCATGGGGATCAGGTGAGATCTGAGAGAGGCTGTGGGCTGCTAATGGTGTATGAAAAGCCTGACTCTTGCTCCCGAGGATGTCCGGAGCTGTGAAGGTGTCTTCTCTCTCACTGGGGTGGTGGTGGTAGCAGTAGAAAGCTCTCTCGGGTGGGGGTTAATGTCAGGCTCTCTGCATGGGGAAGGGGGGTGTTGGTTGGTGTCAGGGTCTCTCTGTAAGAGGGGCAAGAGATGATATTTGTGTTGCCTAGGGCAGCATGAAACCTAAATACACCCTTGGAGGGACCTCCAGCAGAGTGACTGCCTCAGCTCTGTTCCTGTGAGCTTTGTGAAGGGGGTGTGTCCCTTCCCTCCAATCCGCTCTCAGAGCTCTCCTCACTGAGCTCTGCAGAGTGTAAGTTCAGCTCTCCACCCCCTTTTTCTGAACTCTTAGACAAGCTTTAAAAATTCAGCACTTTGGATGTAGAAAAGAGAAGATTGCAGATAAACAGGTGCAACTTTTGTAGGAGAATTTGTTTGATCTCTGTGTATCACCCGAGACCAGTCACGTCACTGAGTATACGGAAGGGCTTACAACTACTTGAAGTCTGATTATATTTTCCCTGTTCCCCTTTACCCCGGTTCACATATCTGCGTTCCTGTGGGCCGTGTTTTGTGTGGGTATGAGACCCCATTCATTTGAATGGACTCCCGTGCCCCGGGACACGCAGGGAAGTCCCTGCACCTCTTCTGAAAACACAGCTGAGGTTCCCAGTACGGTTGCAATTTCCAGTGCGGGCGGCGTGCCCTTAGAACTAACGGCGCCTGCCCGCGGGTCCACATTCTTCTGAGTGGGTGGTGCGGCTGCATGGATTTTTGTGCGGATCCCCAGCGGCACCACCAGCACAGATGTGAACCGGGGGTTAACATCATCATAAAGACATATTAAAATAAAACCTTTCCGTTGTCACATTATATTTTATTACATTTATTGATCCAGCGCTGTGCATGTGGCATCTCTCCTCTACATCTCTCCTGCTGTGAGGTGGGGGAGGGGCCAGGCTGCGCTGTGTGTGTCTATGTCCTGGCTCGGGATGGAGTCTGCATGTGTGCCCCCATAGCAGTTGGCTCTGGGGGGCAGATGGAGAAAGGGAGGAATAGACAACAGCGGGGGGACCCCATAAGACCAGGTTCAGGGGTGCTCTGTGTAATACCTTTGCACAGAGCAGATAACCAACTTATTTTATATTTTTTTTAAAAATTGACTTTAGAAGCGCTTTAGGTGTGCGCAGTCTGTTTGTTTTGGTTGGGCAGTTACTGATTAAAGCTGAAAATGGTTGTAAACCTCAGACGTGGAATATGAACAAAGCACATCCCTCTATAGTGTGTACTTGTCTCAATCCGGAGCACTAAGTGGCATTTCTGTCTGCTGCCTCCTTATCGCTGTGTCTCTATGCAATGCAGGCAGATCATGGCTGGTGGGAGGGGCCAGCAGGGTGCTGTACAGAACTCCCTGAAAACATGACAGCACATTGCCTCCAGTACTTTTCTCAAGCAAAAGGGAACTTCCTGGGAGGAGTTATGCAAATATCCAAATGCCCTGATGGGCGGTGTTAGGGCTCGTTCACACTTGGCTGTTTTACCAACGCTTGCCAAACGCCCCTATAGCGTTTGGCAAGCGTTGGTCCGGCATTTGCGGAGCGTTTTTTAACGCTTGGCAAACACTCCGCAAACGCCGCATGCGCGGTTTAGCGGCGGTTGCTAGGCGTTTGCCGAGCGTTAAAAGCGCTAAAAGCGCCCCACAAACGCCTAGAATGAAGTCTGAATGGTGTTACCGCTCCGCAACCGCGCCCGGCCGGCATTTGCGGAGCGGCACCATAGACAAGAATAGGAGGCTTCTGCGCCTCCTGACTCGTCCAGAGGCGTCCGTTTTGCCGCGACGCTACCGCTCCCGTTAGAACAGCACCATGTTCTGCAATGTGCAGAATTGCCGGAGGCGTTTGGGAAGCGGTAAAAACGCTTCCCAAACGCCTCTCTGCCGCCTGCGCACAACGCTAGTGTGCGAGACTGGAGGGAGGGCTGGAGGTCAATCGAGTTTTCCCTGCAGTGACTACCAAGCAATGTACAGCTGTGATCTGTGTGTCGGGTTAAAGATCCTACTGAGCAGATTGTGTGCTGATAATGACTTGTGTCCCTCGTCCTTGACCCCGCACACAGGATTGACCCCGCACACAGGATTGACCCCGCACACAGGATTGACCCCGCACACAGGATTGTGAGTAGTTTGGGTCTTCACACATGGCGTGTCACAGGGAAAGTTTGTATGTGTTACTAAACCCCGGACCCGGCATTCACTAAATACCTTTCTCAGCAGCAGTATAAACAGTTAGATTGATCTATCTATCTATCTATCTATCTATCTATCTATCTATCTATCTATCTATCTATCTATCTATCTATCTATCTATCTATCTATTATCTATCTATCTATCTATCTATGTATCTATCTATCTATCTATTATCTATCTATCTATCTATCTATCTATCTATTATCTATCTATTATCTATCTATTATCTATCTATCTATCTATCATCTATTTATCTATCTATCTATTATCTATCTATTATCTATTATCTATCTATCTATCTATTATCTATCTATCTATTATCTATCTATCTATCTATTATCTATCTATCTATCTATCTATCTATTATCTATCTATTATCTATCTATCATCTATCTATCATCTATCTATCTATTATCTATCTATCATCTATCTATCATCTATCTATCATCTATCTATCATCTATCTATCTATCATCTATCTATCTATCATCTATCTATCTATCATCTATCTATCTATCATCTATCTATCTATCTATCTATCTATCTATCTATCTATCTATCATCTATCTATCTATCATCTATCTATCTATCTATCATCTATCTATCTATTATCTATCTAGATGATAGATAGATGATAGATAGATGATAGATAGATAGATGATAGATAGATAGATAGATAGATAGATAGATAGATGATAGATAGATAGATGATAGATAGATGATAGATAGATGATAGATAGATAGATAGATAGATGATAGATAGATAGATGATAGATAGATAGATGATAGATAGATAGATGATAGATAGATAGATGATAGATAGATAGATGATAGATAGATAGATGATAGATAGATAGATGATAGATAGATAGATGATAGATAGATAGATGATAGATAGATAGATGATAGATAGATAGATGATAGATAGATAGATGATAGATAGATAGATGATAGATAGATAGATGATAGATAGATAGATGATAGATAGATAGATGATAGATAGATAGATGATAGATAGATAGATGATAGATAGATAGATGATAGATAGATAGATGATAGATAGATAGATGATAGATAGATAGATGATAGATAGATAGATGATAGATAGATAAGTAGATAGATAGATAAGTAGATAGATAGATAGATAGATGATACATAGATAGATAGATGATAGATAGATGATAGATAGATAGATGATAGATAGATAGATGATAGATAGATAGATGATAGATAGATAGATGATAGATAGATAGATGATAGATAGATAGATGATAGATAGATAGATGATAGATAGATAAGTAGATAGATAGATAAGTAGATAGATAGATAGATAGATAGATGATACATAGATAGATAGATGATAGATAGATGATAGATAGATAGATGATAGATAGATAGATGATAGATAGATAGATGATAGATAGATAGATGATAGATAGATGATAGATAGATAGATAGATGATAGATAGATAGATGATAGATAGATAGATGATAGATAGATAGATAGATGATAGATAGATAGATGATAGATAGATGATAGATAGATAGATGATAGATAGATAGATGATAGATAGATAGATAGATGATAGATGATAGATAGATGATAGATAGATACGGATGGATGGATAGATAGATAATAGATAGATAGAATCTATCTATCTATCTATCCATCCATCCGTATCTATCTATCTATCATCTATCTATCTATCATCTATCTATCATCTATCTATCATCTATCTATCATCTATCTATCATCTATCTATCATCTATCTATCATCTATCTATCTATCTATCTATTATCTATCTATTATCTATCTATCTATTATCTATCTATCTATCTATTATCGATCTATCTATCTATCTATTATCTATCCTATCTATTATCTATCTATCTATTTAGATAGATGATGGATAGATGATGGATAGATGATGGATAGATGATGGATGGATGATGGATGGATGATGGATGGATGATGGATGGATGATGGATGGATGATGGATGGATGATGGATGGATGATGGATGGATGATGGATGGATGATGGATGGATGATGGATGGATGATGGATGGATGATGGATGATAGATAGATAATAGATAGATAGATGATAGATAGATGATAGATAGATGATAGATAGATAGAATCTATCTATCCATCCGTATCTATAAATCTATAAGTATCTATCTATCAATCATTCTATCTATCAATCATTCTATCTATCAATCATTCTATCTATCAATCATTCTATCTATCAATCATTCTATCTATCTATCATCTATAAGTATCTATCTATATATCTATAAATCTATCTATCTATGTATGTATCTATTATCTATCTATAAATCTATAAGTATCTATCAATCATTCTGTTTGTCTGTCTGTCTATTTATATTTGGACACAGCCACAAGTTTAGATTTTTTTTTCAGGTATTTACCAAAACCTATTCAAGCTATAGTTCTATAATGGATATAGGCAGACAGTGCGCACTCTCAGGTGTAATTTGAGGGTATGTACATCCAAATTGGAGGAAGGGTTTTGGAATTACAGCTCTAATAGTAGCCATCCCACCTTTTTCAAGGGACCAAAAGTAATTGGACAATTGAATCAAAAGCTTTTTCATGGCCAGGTGTGGGCTACTCCTTCGTTAGTTCATCAATTATGCAGGTAAAAGGTCTGGAGTTGATTCTAAGTGCGGGATTTGCATTTGGAATCTATTGCTGTGAACCTCCATCATGTGTTCAAAGGAACTGTCCATGCAAGAGAAACCAGCCATTGTAAGGCTTCAAAAATGAAACCAATCCATCAGAGAGATCGCAGCAACATTAGGAGTGGCCAAATCAACAGTTTGGTCCATTCTGAGGAAAGAAGAACGCACTGGTGAGCTCAGCAACATAAAAAGGCATGGACGTCCACGGAGGACAACAGTGGTGGATCCTCTCATCCTCTCTATGGTAAAGACAAACCCATTCACAACATCCAGACAAGTGAAGGACACTCTCCAGGAAGTGGGCGTATCATTGTCAAAGTCTACAATCAGGAGAAGACTTCACGAGAGCAAATACAGAGGATTCACCACAAGGTGCAAACCATTCATAAGTCTGAAGAACAGAAAAGCCAGATTAGACTTTTCCAAAACACATCTAAAAAAGTCAGACCAGTTTTTTCTCTTCTCCCATTTTCTCCCCCCCCCCCCCCCCCCTTCTTTTTTTTTTTTTTTTTTTTTTTTTTTTTTTTTTTGTTTTCATTTGGATTCTGATTCATGTTCTAGTTTATACGGAACTAGCTCATTTTGTCTCCTACATCTCATCGTGGATGCCCTCCTCAACATGATATTTATTCATATCTCTGTAATACATGCCATTATGTTATTGATCCTTACATTTCTCGTTTTTTTTTTGTTTTTTTTTAATGGAACTATTTTCACCTTTTCACATGAGTCATTGTTACATTTGTGCGATGGCTTTTCTTATGTACCTGTTTTCATTTTTCCTCCATGCCATGTACTGTTAAGCTGTTGAAAACATAATAAAGACAAATTTGCCTTTAAAAAAGCTGGACCAGTTCTGGAAAAGCATTCTTTGGACGGATGAAACTACGAAGAATCTGTACCAAAATGACGGGAAGAAAAAGGTGTGGAGAAGGCTTGGAACAACTCATGACCCAAAGCACACAACGTCATCTGTAAACCATGGTGGAGGCAGGGTGATGGCATAGGCATGCATGGCTTCCAGTGGCACTGAGTCATTGGTGGTTATTGATGATGTGACAGAAGACAGAAGCAGCCGGTTCTACAGTGTTTACAGAGATATACTGTCAGCCCAGATTCAGCCAAATGCAGCAAAGTTGATTGGACGGCGCTTCACAGTACAGATGGACAATGATCCAAAACACACTGCAAAAGCAACCCAGAAGCTTTTGAAGGAAAAGAAGTGGAATATTCTGCAATGGCTGAGTCAATCACCTGATCTCAACCCCACTGAGCGTGTATTTCACTTGCTGAAGGCAAAACTAAAGGCAGAAAGACCCACAAAGAACAACTGAAGACAGCTGCAGTTAGAGCCTGGCAAAGCATCAGGAAGGAGGAAGCCCAGTCTTTGGTCATGTCCATGGGTTCCAGACTTCAGGCAAAGCATCAGAAAGGAGGAAACCCAGTCTCTGGTCATGTCCATGGGTTCCAGACTTCAGGCAAAGCATCAGAAAGGAGGAAACCCAGTCTTTGGTCATGTCCATGGGTTCCAGACTTCAGGCAGTCATTGCCAGTAAAGGATTCTCAACAAAATATTACAAATGAACATTTTATTTATGATTATATTCAACTGTCCAATTGCTTTTGGTCCCTTGAAAAAGGGGTGGATGGCTACTCTTAAGAGCTGTAATTCCTAAACTCTTCCTCCAATCTGGATGTACATACCCTCAAATTACACCTGAGAGTGCGCACTGTCCGCCCATATCCATTATAGAACTAGAGCTTGAATATGTTTTGGAAAATACCTGAAAAAAACTAAAATTGTGCCTGTGTCCAAATATATATGGACACAGCTGAGCACTGGTTAAAGCTTGTAGGCGGAGTTTTCATTCTGCTCCAGGAGGACGCAGGGCCCCTGACCTCTGTCTGGACAGTGCTCATTGGCCCTCTGCTGATCACATGTACTCTCCCAAGAAAAGATATAAACCTCTTTAGCACTACACACCAAACTGAGCATGTGCAGAGGGACGCCACAGTATATGTCTTATCAGGAGATGAGGGGGGCACTGGAAAAAGGGGAGGATCAGAGAAGTCAGGATCAAAACAACGTTTTTATACAATGCAGAGGATTAACCCCTTAGGTTCCACAGTGAGTATAACAAGCATGCTTTACTGCATCTACAGACTGATTGCACTGTTGGGGGTTTAGTGACACTTTAAATAAGAATTGTTGAGTTAATTTGTTACCATAATGATCACTGTCTGTTTCCCAGGGCAACAAGGTGCCTCCCTCAGTTGCTTCTGCTCCTCCCCCTCTGATCTCCTGCTGCTGCATTCACCCGGGGAAGCGGGGTGATGTCATCCAGTCCTTTCAGATATGGAGGCGTTTGCATGCGACTAGCTCCTCTTCTTCCTATGTGGCAGCACATGCAGTCGGCGTATTGGCACCCACCACTGTCCATGGTGGCGGGGTGGGAGGAGGACTTTGCTCTGCCTAAGCTACAGATCAGGACAAGTTGGGGCTTCCTGGTAGCCCAATGGATTAGCGGAGGAGTGAAGGGAGGAGCAATGTAAGGAACTGCAGGGGTGGTCTTACAGTGGAACTAAACTCACTCAGACTGTTTCCAAAACAGTTACATTCAAGGCATGCTGTGAATGAATGTGTCACAGTTGCTTGTGCTCTCAACCAAACTCAGATGGCTGGTGTCATAACTGACCACATGTGCAGCACCCTGGCAGCTGAAGATCAGACAGAGGCCAAGATGGCGGCTTCCTTGGCTGTGAAGGATAGGAGGGTTTAGTTCCGCAGTAAAGTGGAATTTAGTTGTAAAATGCAGCTTTCCTCCCCTACCCCGCCCTGCCCCCGGTCTTGTTTTATTTTTAAAATGTATTTAATTTTTTCTTTAGTTTGTCATCTTCCTGCCGCCTAATGCCCCGTACATACGATAAGAATGTCTGACGAATGATCAAACGTTTTTTGGGGGGTTTTTTGCTGCTAGTCTCCATGTTGAAAATGAAAAGGATACTAAACTTCTGCAAAGTCTCGTATGAAACAAAAACATTTAGAAAGTGAAATATTGTATTGCATTTTTGGACGATCCGGTGTCATATGACACATTTAGGGCAGCACAGTGGCTAAAGGGTTAGCACTTCCCCCTGGCAGTACTCGGGTCATTGGTTCGAATCCCAGCCACGGCACCACCTGCGTGGAGTTTGCATGTTCTCCCTGTGCCTGCATGGGTTTCCTCCGGGTACTCCGGTTTCCTCCCACTCTCCAAAGACATGCTGGGAGGTGAATTGGCTCCTGTCTAAATTGTCCCTAGTATATGTATGTATGAATGTGAGTTAGGGACCTTAGATTGTACACCCCTTGAGGGTTAGGGACCTTAGATTGTACACCCCTGGAGGGTTAGGGACCTTAGATTGTACACCCCTGGAGGGTTAGGGACCTTAGATTGTACACCCCTTGAGGGTTAGGGACCTTAGATTGTACGCCCCTTGAGGACAGGGACCTTATATTGTACGCCCCTTGAGGACAGGGACCTTAGATTGTACGCCCCTTGAGGGTGAGGGACCTTAGATTGTACGCCCCTTGAGGGTTAGGGACCTTAGATTGTACGCCCCTTGAGGGTTAGGGACCTTAGATTGTACACCCCTTGAGGGTTAGGGACCTTAGATTGTACACCCCTTGAGGGTTAGGGACCTTAGATTGTACACCCCTTGAGGACAGGGACCTTATATTGTACGCCCCTTGAGGGTTAGGGACCTTAGATTGTACACCCCTGGAGGGTTAGGGACCTTAGATTGTACACCCCTTGAGGGTTAGGGACCTTAGATTGTACACCCCTTGAGGGTTAGGGACCTTAGATTGTACACCCCTGGAGGGTTAGGGACCTTAGATTGTACACCCCTGGAGGGTTAGGGACCTTAGATTGTACACCCCTTGAGGGTTAGGGACCTTAGATTGTACACCCCTTGAGGGTTAGGGACTGATGTGAATGTACAATATATATGTAAATCGCAGCGTAAATTGACAGCACTATATAAGTACCTGAAATAAATAATATGAGAAACTTTTTTGCGCTTGTCCCTTCGGATATTGTCGCGATCGGCTCTCGAAAGCTATTTACGAACAATCAGATTATTGGATGATCGGTCCTCATATAAAATGTTTTCTTGTGTGTACGGGCCATTGGTCTCCAGTATAGTCTGGCATGGAATGATGTGCTCCATTGCCGGACCCTCCTGGGACAGGTCATGTGCTTATCTCAGGAGGACATTGTTCCATCCCAGACCACATTGGAGACTAAGGCGGCAGGAATATGAGCATGGGCTCCGATTTATGAAAGGATCAGGGTGTGTGTAATGAGTAGGCCTCTGCCTAAACATGGAAGAGACAGCCTATACCTGATTATTATTATTATTATACAGGATTTATGGCGCCAACAGTTTGCTCAGAGCTTTACAATATAACGGGAGACAATACAGCAACAATACAGGTCAATACAAGAGGGATAGGAGGGCCTGATCCTGGGAGCTTACAATCTAAGAGGGAGGGGCTAGTGGTACAAAAGGTAATAACTGATGGAGATGGAGTGATAGGAGGAATAGAAGATTCCATTATTAGCTGAGGGCAGGATAGGCTTCCCTGAAGAGATCGGTTTTCAGAGATCGCCTAAAAGTGGGCAGAATAGGCGATAGTCGGATAGATTGGGGTAGAGAGTTCCAGAGGATGGGAGAGGCTCTGGAGAAGTCCTGGAGATGAGCATGGGAGGAGGAGACAAGGGAGCTAGAGAGCAGGAGGCCATGGGAGGAGTGGAGAGGACGGTTTGGGTGATATTTGGCGACAAGATTGGTGATGTAATTTGGGGCGGAGTTATAAATGGCTTTATATGTTATTGTTAATGTTTTGAACTTTATTTGTTGGACAATGGGAAGCCAGTGGAAGGATTGGCAGAGAGGGGTGGAGGACACTGAGTGGAGGCCAGTGGAGGGATTGGCAGAGAGGGGTTGAGGACACTGCGTGGAGGGATTGGCAGAGAGGGGTGGAGGACACTGAGTGGAGGCCAGTGGAGGGATTGGCAGAGAGGGGTGGAGGTCAGTGGAGGGATTGGCAGAGAGGGGTGGAGACCAGTGGAGGGATTGGCAGAGAGGGGTGGAGGCCAGTGGAGGGATTGGCAGAGAGGGGTGGAGGCCAGTGGAGGGATTGGCAGAGAGGGATGGAGGACACTGAGTGGAGGCCGGTGGAGGGCTTGGCAGAGAGGGGTGGAGGGCTTGGCAGAGAGGGGTGGAGGTCAGTGGAAGGATTTGCAGAGAGGGGTGGAGGCCAGTGGAGGGCTTGGCAGAGAGGGGTGGAGGCCAGTGGAGGGCTTGGCAGAGAGGGGTGGAGGCCAGTGGAGGGCTTGGCAGAGAGGGGTGGAGGCCAGTGGAGGGCTTGGCAGAGAGGGGTGGAGGCCAGTGGAGGGCTTGGCAGAGAGGGGTGGAGGGATTGGCAGAAAGGGGTGGAGGTCAGTGGAAGGATTTGCAGAGAGGGGTGGAGGCCAGTGGAGGGCTTGGCAGAGAGGGGTGGAGGCCAGTGGAGGGATTGGTAGAGAGGGGTGGAGGCCAGTGGAGGGATTGGCAGAGAGGGATGGCAGATATCGAACGGTTGATGACATCAAAAAGGAAGATGGCAGCAGGGAGACCTGAGAGGTCACAGCAGGACAAGGCTGGATCCACTGGGTAGGTAAGTATCTGAAATGAGGACAACCCAGGGGTGTTAAATGTAATAAATGTGGGGGTAGGGGGTTACATTTCCCTCTAGGCCACCTCTACACAGGTGTACATCCATGTGAGGGCCTTTAGGTGTTCTCTGCAGGCATTCCATGCCGGTCGGGAAGCAGTGGCTGCCTCTACACAGCCGCTGCTCCCAATTGTTTCATCAGCGTGGGTGCGTGTCCCTGGATGAAGACCGCATAGGTTTGGATACACACACCCACACGGATGTCAGATTGGGACCAGCGGCTGTGTCTGTCTCCCAGTTGACATGAATGGGACTGCCTGTACTGGATGCACTGGACACCTCTGTATCCCATGTGAGCAAAGGCCGGCTCATGTGGTTGAACGCTTAAGTACTCCGATGTGAACGAGGCTTTGAGGTCAGCCTGTTGCTTTTCCCAGCATTCACTTTACATCCTGCCATAGAGGCTGACATACGATTTCTGAGATGGAACGTAAAAAGATCCACATTTACCACAACTCCGCAAATACAGACTACAGAGATGGACAAATGACAAAAAAAAAGGTTCAGGTAACCAGGAAGTGAGGGGTGATCTCCCAACCAAGGACACATCAGTTAAATACAATGTCTGCTTCTAACCCGTCTTTGTTTTGTACAAAACTAACATTTTAAAAGTCTAGAGTTCTCCCTTAAATGTCTTCTCCACAGCTACATTGTCCTCTAACTGCCCTCTTTTCTCTGGTTGTCTGACAGAGCTCTGGAAATTGGGGTAACTTGTGAACAACTCTTCTCCGCTCCCCGAGATGTCCAACTATTTACAATGAACAGCAAGGATTGCGCCGAGCTCTCAGGTGAGACTGCAGCACCTTGTGCCCCACTACTCTCCCTACACGCGGCTTGTGGCGGCTGATGTCAATGGTTACTTGTCCTCCTGGCGGGATCCTGGGATATCTGAGAATCCCGAACCTTGTGAAGGTGTACAGTGCTGGAGAGATTTCTCGCAGGAATGCACTCCTCGGCTTTTTCAGGATCCCGCACTGTAAATAAATGAACTGCTTGTCTACCAATATACATTTTTAAATGGCAGGGTAGACAAATGGTTAAATGGTTCAAGCAAGCTCCCAGCTGCTACTGCGAGATTGCTGCCAGCTTTAAAATGGTTGTAAAGATTCAAGGATTTTTACCTGCATACATTCTGTGTGTTCTATACATGCAGGTAAAAAAACCTCTGTGCGACATCCCTAATTTACCTACATTTGCCCAATTTTAAAAATGTCCTCCCCCCCCAATACTCAACTAAGCCCCTTCTCGATCTATCGAGCGACATGTGCTGGAGTCTTGGCTGTCCCAGGACTCCCTCTGCTCATTGGCTGAGCCATTGGCTCCCACTGCTGTCAGTTACAGCCAATGAGAAGAGGGAGGTGGGGCCGAGCCCTGTGTGTGTGTGTGTGGTTGGGTATTACCCCCAGTTCATATATGTGGGGCCATGCGTGCCGGGTTTTGTGCGGGCTCGAGAGCCTGTTCATTTGAATGGACTCCTGTGCCCCAGGACATGCAGGGAAGAACTCCCTGCACTTCTTCTGAAAACACATCCTGCATGGGAACCTCGGTTCCCAGTACGGTTGCGTTTTCCAGTGTGGGCGACGTGCCATTAGAACTAATGGTACCCGCTCGAGGGTCCGCATTCCTCTGTGCAGGTGGTGCAGTTGCGCGGATTTTCGTGCGGATCCGCAGCTGCACCACCCGCACAGATGTGAACCTAACCTTAACTAGTTGCCGACCGCAGATAGCCGAATGACGTCTGCACTGCGGCTGGCCAGTTCTGGGAGGCCGTCATATGACGACCTTCCAGAACACGCTCTCCTGCGCGCCCCCGGCGATCTCCATGATCGCTGTGTCCCATGGACACAGCTGATCACGTGGTAAGAGGCCAATCACAGCGGCCTTTTACCATGTGATCAGCCGCTTCCAATGACACGCTGATCACAGGGAAATGCAGTTGCCGGTTCTCGGCTGCACTTACCTCACGCTGTCAGAGCGAGAGCAAAGTGCAGTTTTATAATAGAAACATTTTATAATAGAAACAAAGAAACTTTTTTTTTAATTTTTTGCTCTTTTTTTTGTTTATAGCGCAAAAAGTAAAGCACCCAGCGGCGATTAAATACCACGAAAAGAAAGTTCTATTTATGAAAAAAAATGATAATTTCATATGGGTACAGTGTTGCATGACCGCACAATTGTCATTCAAAGTGCGACAGCGCTGAAAGCTGGAAAATGGCCTGGACAGGAAGGGGGTATAAGTGTGCGGTAGGCGAGGGGTTAAAGTGCAGAGGCTCTTACAAGTTTCCCATATACATACTGTATAGGCTGCAGGCTGAACAGGAAAAAAAAAATTAAAAATCTAAGTTTCTTCTATCCATTTCATACAGATTTGATCAGGGTGGATGAAAATCAATGATTAAAAAAAAAAAAAAAAAAAAAAAAAATCGGATTTTTTTTTTTAATTTAATCCAATTTATTTTAAGAAAATGCTTTTGTAGTAAAAATCTATCTAAAGCTAGTTTTCTATTTAAGATACATTAATAATTTAGATATTCAGCATGAAATGGAGCTTCGTTACGTAGTATGAGGCTGTATTTTCTGCAATATTTACATTTTTGGTAAGCTCAGTGAATGCAAGCTGAGGTGACACGCACTGCATTGATGCATTCGTACAATTTCATCGTAACCAGGAGAAAAAAACATGAAATAAAAGAATTTGAGTCGTTCTCCAGCGATGTGCGATCAACTTAAAATCGGATCTGACATCGCTGCTTTACTAACCTGACGGCTTATTATTCTAAAAAGGAAACCTTCATTTGGTTTGCAAATATTAAAGATTCTAACTGTCAGCGAGAACGAGTCGGATTCCTTACATTTAAAGAGCACCTGTCATTCTAGATCCATCATGGCAACGCCTTTTAGTGGTCATCCACTCCCCTGCTGCCGCCATGTCCCTCACCTTGTTGTGTCCCTGCCGCATCACCAGCCGTCCCATTAAAGTGATTGGGACTATCGGTGAGTCAACAACGGGTCAGAGGAAGAACCGCTGCGGGATCGAGATGACAGCTGCTCTTTAAAAATGTATGATGTGATTTAAATCGAGCCTTTTCACTAGTGATTTAAATTGTGATTTAAAGTGGAGCTCCACCCTAAAGGGGAAGTTCCGCTTTAAGGACTGCTCCCCCGCTCTTCTTTAAGGATTGGCACCTTTGCGGGGCGGGGGGGGGGGAGCGGGTACTCGAATTTGACAGGTACCCGCTTCCACTTCCGGTCCGATCGCCTAGGCGATCAGAAACAGAAGGTGTCCTCCTTTCCTCCCTCCCTGTAGTCTTTTGGGACACGTGAAAGGTCCCAGAAGACTACAGGACCATTCATGAAGTGCAGCGCTTCTCGCGCATGCGCAGTGGGTACCCGGCTGTGAAGCCGCAAGCTGTCCCAGCCGGGTGCCCACACTGAAGATGCCGCCCTCCAGAAATACAGGACAGCCAGTGAAACGGACTGCGGAGGACACACCGCGGGACCGAGGGACAGGTAAGTCGCTGTTTTTTAAAAGTCAGCAGTTACAGTTTTGTGAGTGGAACTCGGCTTTGAATCAACTTCATTTAAATCAAATCCACCCTGGATTTGATAGATGAATATCACACTGCGGGTGTTGTAGGTTGACAGTCGGCACCACCAGCTTTCAGAATACCCGAACAACAGTTCTATCTGATTTAAGTCACTCGATTGTGATTTGGAGGCCAAGTCAACACTTCTAAGTGACCTGCTTCCAGTGTGGTCTAGTTCTGATGCTCACGTGCCGATTGTAGGCACTTTTTGGCTGAGGATATGAGTCATGGTCACCCTGACCGGTCTGCGGCTACACAGCCCCATACACAACACACCATGATGCTCTGTGTGTTCGGACACCTCTCTATCAGAACCAGCAGTCACTTTGTCAGTAATTTGAGCTACAATAGCTCTTCTGTTGGCTCGGACTACACAGACCCTCCATCACTCTCCACACGCATCAGTGAGCCTTGGCCGCCCTTGACCCCATTGCCGGTTCACAGGCTTTCCTTCCTTGGATCACTTTAAGTCGGTCCTGACCACTGCAGGCCACGAATCTCCCACAAGAGCTATAGTTTGGGAGTTCCCCTGACCCAGTCATCCAGACCTTGTCAGAGTCCCTCAGATTCTTACAATTGCTCTCTTTTTCTCTCAGCTTTAGGGACAATATGTTCACCTGCCGCCTAAGATATCCCACCCACTTTCAGAGGTCATTATCACAAGAGAGTTAATGTTTTCCACTTTACCTGTCCTGTCGGTGGTCAGAATGTCCTCACTAATCGGTGTATATGAATTATATGACCAGCAAGAGGTGCTCCAGTGTAAGCAGAATATATTGTTTCTGAGGGCCACAGCTACCCACATTATATCCATGCTGCTTTACATTTAACAAGCACCGTCCTAGAAGCGCTCTGTTCCTGCTGATGAAATTGTAAAATCTGTAAAGAAAATGATTTACCTGATCAACCGTCCACTCTGACAATCTTCAGATACCTGAACCCCCCCCCCACCCCGTCGCTGTGTGCTGTGGTGGCACCTGCTATAGGATGCATATAAGACGCAGTAGTGGCTGACAGATAACACCACAGCAGGCAGAGTGGGATCCGGTATTATGTCCATTCGGGTCGGATCCAACTATTTCAGGTGATTTCTTTTAGCTGTTCAAGACCAAAGGCCACTGGTGAGCAGGTAGATGTTAACCCCTTCCAGTCCGGACACTTCCCCCCCCCTTCCAGTCCGGACACTTCCCCCCCCCTTCCAGTCGGGACACTTCCCCCCCCCCCCCCCCCCCTTCCAGTCGGGACACTTCCCCCCCCCCCCCCCCCCCTTCCGGTCGGGACACTTCCCCCCCCCCCCCTTCCGGTCGGGACACTTTCCCCCCCCCCCCTTCCGGTCGGGACACTTTCCCCCCCCCCCCCTTCCGGTCGGGACACTTTCCCCCCCCCCTTCCGGTCGGGACACTTTCCCCCCCCCCTTCCGGTCGGGACACTTTCCCCCCCCCCTTCCGGTCGGGACACTTTCCCCCCCCCCCTTCCGGTCGGGACACTTCCCCCCCCCCCTTCCGGTCGGGACACTTTCCCCCCCCCCTTCCGGTCGGGACACTTTCCCCCCCCCCTTCCGGTCGGGACACTTCCCCCCCCCCCCCCCTTCCGGTCGGGACACTTCCCCCCCCCCCCCTTCCGTTCAGGACACTCCCCCCCCCCCCCCCTTCCGGTCGGGACACTTCCCCCCCCCCCCCCCTTCCGGTCGGGACACTTCCCCCCCCCCCCTTCCGGTCGGGACACTTTCCCCCCCCCCCCCTTCCGGTCGGGACACTTTCCCCCCCCCCCTTCCGGTCGGGACACTTCCCCCCCCCCCCCCCTTCCGGTCGGGACACTTCCCCCCCCCCCCCCTTCCGGTCGGGACACTTCCCCCCCCCCCCCCCCCTTCCGGTCGGGACACTTCCCCCCCCCCCCCCTTCCGGTCGGGACACTTTCCCCCCCCCCCCCTTCCGGTCGGGACACTTTCCCCCCCCCCCCCCTTCCGGTCGGGACACTTCCCCCCCCCCCCTTCCGGTCGGGACACTTCCCCCCCCCCCCCCCCTTCCGTTCAGGACACTCCCCCCCCCCCCCCCTTCCGGTCCCGACACTTTCCCCCCCCCCTTCCGGTCGGGACACTTTCCCCCCCCCTTCCTGCCCAGGCCAATTTTCAGCTTTCAGCGCTATCACACTTTGAATAACAATTGCGCGGTCATGCAACACTGTACCCATATGCATTTTTTTAGCATTTTTTTGAGACAGATAAAGCTTTATTTTGGTGGTATTTATTCACCACTGGGATTTTTATTTTTTTTTGCTATGTAAATGAAAAAGTCCCAAAATTTTGAAAAGTGTTTTTTCTTATAAAATTTTGCAAATAAATAATATTTCATCATAAATCTTGGCTAAAATTTATTCCGTTATCTTTTTATTAAAAAAAATAACCCAAATTAGTTTATAACCAAAAATTATAATTTTTAAACATTTTTTTTTACAATTTTATTTTATTTTTTTATCATACTGTTACCCTAGTAGTACAGTATCACCATGGTGACACTGTACTACTTGTAGGGGGTAATGAAGATTTTTTTTTTTTTTTACACACTGATTGCTTTTACACCCATAAAGGCTGAAAAAGCAATAATTTCTCCTTCCAAAGCCATTGAGAACTACTGTTAGAGCTGTGATTGGTCACAGCTGGTCACATGGTACAAGGCTGTTGTGAATGGCCCTGTACCATGTGATCTCTGTGATCATTCACAGATTTCACACGTAGTAAGCAATGATGTCCGAAGTGACATCTTGCTTACTACTCTGCATGTGATTACTGATTGGCCAATCAGTGATCACATGATTGGGTCCTCGCACAGAGGTCCCGTACGACGATCGGTGTACCATTGTGTCCGGAGGACACAGTGGGCACCGTAGCGCATTGCTGCGCGCTCCCAGGGAGCGTGCACAAGCGGGGGGCGTGGAGGCCATTTATAAACAGCCACCCTTCCCTGCACTGCCACCGTCCGGCCGTTTATATACAATGGCCAGACGGGAGGTGGTTAAACATGAAGATCCGCTTTAGGCTACATCCACTATGCTTCACCCCCCTGAATTCACTACACCCCCCACCCTGGGCTCTGCCCTATTCAATGTCTGTGCGCACTCAGTTTGCAGTGGTGGATGTGCGGCTAAAGCCCAACTCCATCCTTTGTCCCCACCAAATCCCACCTTCTGTGTGGCCTGCTGAACAGAAACTCAATTGTAGTGGAGCCGCAGGGACATCTTCTTCCAGGGAGCTGCAGGAACAACATTCTGACTGATGATCTTTATTTTTTCCTGGCAGAAAACGGCCACCACATCAAGGTTTTCCTACCCAAGAAGCTGCTGGAGTGTTTACCCAAGTGTACTACTTTACCGAAGGAGAGGCTGCGCTGGAACACTAATGAGGTGAGCTGCTGTCGCTGCGAGGAACCCTGTCATCTGACGTCTGCCTAATACCAGTTGTACACCAAGACCCCTCCCCCGCTGATGTGCTTATGCCGATTTAGAACACACCGTTCCAACGCATCCAAATTATTTCCCTTTAAATCCCGAGAGACTTTTCACATTGTTGCTCCGCGTTTGAGGTGCGGTTTGAGAAGTCCTGCATGTTGCATCTTTGGGTAGCTTTCCAAAAGCACACCAAAGATTCACATTGCAAAAGAAAAACAAAGAGGGCGCACCGGCCTAGTGCATGATCGTTAAAATATTTAATGAAAGTAAAAAACTAGGCATCATACTCACAATGGACATATAAAACACAGGAACATCACAATGAACAAGTGTGTTCAATCCATAGAGCATCTGAGTCCACAGCAATGGAACCCTGGGTGACCATCATGGACTCGGATGCTCTATGGATTGAACACTTTTGTTCATTGTGCTGTGCCTGTGTTTTATATGTCCATTGTGAGTATGATACCTACTTATTTTTCTTTCATTAAATAGTTTAAACGATACTGCACTAGTCCGGTGCGCCCTCTTTTTTGTTTTTCTTTTGAATTCAGTGATTTTGGACTACCCTGGTCTGTTGCGGGCAGCAAGCAGTGCATATTCCAGAACATTTACATTGTCATTCAAGTCTCTGCTGAGTCCATCCCCAGCACAGGAGTGTTTGCCGTGAAAGATGCACATTGCATTGAAGTCAATGAGAACCGCATCAAAAAATGCATCCAGGGTGTATTTTTAGGTGCTTTTTTGAAGTGCCAAAAATATGTTTAAGAATTTGGCACCCTCTGGCATCCTTTAACAACCAGTAAATAGTTAATTGTTGTGGATCTGGCACATGCCGGCTTTCTCAACAATCAGATAGATATGCAATGCCCACCCGCACTCCCTTCATTCCCTTGCCGGTTGGCAAGGGCAGCATGGAAGTCCTGCAATCTTGTCATCCAGTTCTTTCGGTCTGGCAGCCCCCCTCACATTGAAAAGCAAAAAGTAACTCCTGCGCTACCATGCAAATATAGCTACTAAGCAGCTAGCACTTGAATGCCATACCCACGGCAAAATGAAAAAGGAATAAAATACACATAAATAGTGCAGCGCTGTAAAAATGCCTACATATCAACGGTCATACCATGAAATCGCAAGCGTGAAAGGGGGGCGGTGGAACGGGGCATACACTCACACCCCCCCAGGTGAATAGTGACCACAATGCAAAATCAATAGGTGCTGGGTGGTGAATGTGCCCCTGCAGGTATACTATTAAGACACCTAGATGGTATAGATAATAAACACATAGATATAAAATGATTTAAATAGATATGAATTGTCCATAAATGGGGAGACAGGTGTGAAGACAAATCTTCATGCAAACATAGACGATAGGTGCCAATCCCCAATATCTGGGGTGCCCCCTCACCTTCCTGCCCAGGCCCGCATGGACCAATGGGCTATAAAATCTCCCTGGGTTCCTCCGTTTAAGATGGCGAATTCCCTCAGTAGTGATGGTGAGACTCCCTCCTTAAACATCCAAATGTGAAAGGCTTTCACAACACTCAATGGGTGTACTGTGTGTGGGGACAAAACGGAGCACCAAGATGGCGCCCACGCCGGATATGACGTCAGAATGTTGGTCGTGCAAGCTCCTCCTATTGGCGTATCCTCAGGATATACGCCTCTTTCGATCGGAGCTCTATTTATCTCACATTCTAGCCAATCACCCCCTCACATTATGGCTGTTGCTCTCGGCTGCTCCTTCTGCCTGTTGTCTGCCTCCTCCTTCTTTCCTCTGGTAGCAAGCTCCTTTTGGAGCTCTCTGACTACTAAGGGGGAGGCTTCAGCACTGGTTAAGGATGCCGGCGGGTTCCAGCTGCTTAACAACCACCTGCCAGTGTCCTTAACAACCAATGAATAGCCGATTGTTAAGGAGCCGGCACGCGACAGCGTCCTTAGCAACCAGCTATTGCGCATATGCACTGTATTCCCACGCATTTAAAACGCGCTGTGCTATTTTTAAAATTGCATAGTGCATTTTAGAAGCACTGCAGTGTGAAAATATATGCATTGCAGTGTGAAAGCAGCCTGAATATACATGGGCATTTAGATTTCCAATATTAAAGGGTCTGTACACCCAAGACTGATCATTTTCAGGCGATCTGTGGGTGAGATCTGTGCACTGGGTTCCTGGGTCTATACAACTAATGTGCCCATGTAAAACTCTCAGGTGGACAGGAGCAGAGTCAGGAACTAATGCAGGGAGATCTCACTTTGTGGGTATCCAGGGCATATAAAAAATCAGCCCTCAAGTCTTCATGCATGACTATATTATCACCTTTGGGGTAGTGGCCCTTTAATGAGAGAAACACATAGGCTGTATTTGCTTCACTAGCCACATATTTGCTGCAAGATGGTAAACCAGAAATTAATAACCAGAAACAGATGGTAGTTGGCATTTTCAGAGGTCCGTAATATAATCGTCTATTTTTCGCTCATTATAGATCACCTTTGGAGACGTTCTGGGGTTTATTTACTAAAGCTGGAGAGTCCAAAATCAAACTCCCTTCTGCATAGAAACCAATCAGCTTCCAGGTTTCATTGCCAAAGCTTCATTGAACAAGCTGAGGTTAGAAGCTGATTGGTTTCTATGCAGAAGGGAGTCTGATTTTGGACTCTCCAGCTTTAGTAAATAAACCCCTCTGTGTCTAGCTGTAGTGCTGCTCCTTTGTCCTTCCCGTATTTCTGTCATGTCGCCTGCACCTCCTCACTCACCTTCAGCTCTTTCTGTGTTTTCTGCAGGAGATCGCCTCTTACCTTATTACCTTCGAGAAACATGACGAATGGCTTTCTTGTGCCCCCAAAACCAGGTATGCAAACTTACAATCCAAACGCACACGTTCCTGCGTTAAAAATGGTTGTGTGTATAAGTGGGTGCTGCAGCGACCGTCAGCTGGAACCGAACAAAATCAGGGAGGGAGAATGTCACCAGCACACCGAGGATCACCAATATAAGTCCAAAGGTTTTAATGATCACATAGTTACAGCAAGGCAACATTTCGGAGTCACATGGGTCACATGCCTGATGAAGGGGTCCTGCGAGACGCCGAAACGTTGCCTTGCTGTAACTGTGATCATTTATTAAAACCTTTGGATCCATATTGGTGATCCTCGGTGTGCTGGTGACATTTTTTTCCTTCCAAAACCAGGTATGGTGACCCAACGATTTCTCTTCCTCATCAGTACATGAGGAACATTGCAGAGCATGCCCTTGAAGCAGGACTGTATTTTATGAAATCCCCCCTCCGGCCCTTATATATCCATTGACATCAGAGGTCCTTCCTATTCTCCAGCGGTGGTGGGCGGTCCTTACTGCTGCACTGAACATGCTTTTGTAATGTTTGTGTGCCAATCAGTGCAATAGTACTCTGTGTGATGATGTTCCCCATGGTGTCAGGCAATGACGGTCTTAAGCTGGCCATATGATCCAGGTTTTTCCCTCCACAGAAATGAGGCAGTTTTGTTCCGGGAATGGGACGGGACATTCTCTTCTCACTACTGGAGCGCAGAGCTGTATACTGTATGGAGCTCAGGCTACATACAGGTAATACAGCACACCTGTTGGTGTCAAAAATAGTTTGGTAGGCCCACACAAAATATAGCAAAGGACATTAACCACTTCAAGTCCGGACATTTATTTATTTCAGGTACTTATATAGTGCCGTCCATTTACGCAGCGCTTTACACACTCACACACACACACACACAAACACACATATATATATATAGTACATTCACATCGGTCCCTAACCCTCAAGGGGCGTACACTTTCCCCCCCTTCCAGTCTGGACACTTTCCCCCCCTTCCAGTCCGGACACTTTCCCCCCCCTTCCAGTCCGGACACTTTCCCCCCCTTCCAGTCCGGACACTTTCACCCCCTTCCAGTCCGGACACTTTCCCCCCCCTTCCAGTCCGGACACTTTCCCCCCCTTCCAGTCCGGACACTTTCCCCCCCTTCCAGTCCGGACACTTTCCCCCCCTTCCAGTCCGGACACTTTCCCCCCCTTCCAGTCCGGACACTTTCCCCCCCTTCCAGTCCGGACACTTTCCCCCCCTTCCAGTCCGGACACTTTCCCCCCCTTCCAGTCCGGACACTTTCCCCCCCTTCCAGTCCGGACACTTTCCCCCCCTTCCAGTCCGGACACTTTCCCCCCCTTCCAGTCCGGACACTTTCCCCCCCTTCCTGCCCAGGCCACTTTTCAGCTTTCAGCGCTATCACACTTTGAATGACAATTGCGCGGTCATGCAACACTGCACCCATATGAATTTTTTAGCATTTTTTTTTGAGACAGATGAAGCTTTATTTTGGTGGTATTTATTCATCACTGGGATTTTTTTTTTGCTATATAAATGAATGTCCAAAAATTTTGATAAGTGTTTTTCTTATAAAATTTTGGAAATAATATTTCATCATAAATCTTGTCCACAATTTATTCAGTTATCTTTTTAGTAAAAAAAATATATAATCCAAATTAGTTTATAACCAAAAATTATAATTTTTAAAAAAACATTTTTACATTTTTATTTTACTTTTTTATATTATTATTTAGGTTTTTTTACTGTCGCCCTAGCAGTACGGTGTCACCATGGAGACACTACTACTTGTTGGGGTGATGAAGATTTTTTTTTTTTTTTTTTACACTGATTGCTTTTACACCCATAAAGGCTGTAAAAGCAATCATTTCTTCTTCTCTCTGGCTGCATTCTTGCAGCCATTGAGAAATACTGTGTGAGCTGTGATTGGTCACAGCCTGTCACATGGTACAAGGCTGTTGTGAATAGCCCTGTACCATGTGACCTCTGTGATCATTCACAGATTTCACACGTAGTAAGCAATGATGTCAGCAGTGACATCTTGCTTACTACTCTGCATGTGATCACTGATTGGCCAATCAGTGATCACATGATCAGGACCTCGCTCAGAGGTCCCGTCTGACGATCGGTGTTCCACTGTGTCTGGAGGACACAGCGGGCACCGGATCGCGGTGCTGTACGCTCCCAGGGAGCACGCACAAGCAGGGGGCGGGGAGGCCGTTTATAAACAGCCACTCGTCCCTGTACTGCCACCGTCCGGCCGTTTATATACAATGGCCGGATGGGAGGTGGTTAAACATGAAGATCCGCTTTAGGCTACATCCACTATGCTTCACCCCCCTGAATTCACTACACCCCCCACCCTGGGCTCTGCCTTGTTTGTGCGCACTCCGTTTGCAGTGGTGAATGTGTGCCCCCCCACCCATGTGTTTCATATTGTGCATTTGGCAGGAGCATGAGCAGTTAGGTTGGATTCACACTATAGAGGTGCGGGAAATCGCATATGATTCGGACACCATATTTCTGCTCAAATCACATGCGATTCTTTGTAGTGCAGTTTAGGCCCATTCATTTTGTATTCACTCAATTCGCACCGCACCTGCACCGTAAAGGTCCAGGAACCTTTTTGTTTTTTGTATTTCTTTTTTGTTTTTTTTTGTTGCACCGAAATTAAATTGCAAGGGTGTTCGCACCCCAGCAATCTGATTCTTGTAATCACACTCCGTTTTGTGATCTGTTTGGGGTGTAGCATTCTGGATAACTTGAAAAAGTCTGATTGTACCTTCTGTATAGAGTCTGAATATGCTGTCATTAGAATACCTTACT
>NW_028318743.1:22500-27500 GCF_062004578.1 Staurois parvus | reverse complement strand
TGACCTGTAAAGGCTTTTAAAGTGCTTCCTGTGGAGAATTTTAGGTAGCCTAGCTTGTCGTCATTCCACAGATGTATGCAATTTTAAAGCTTGACATGTTGGGTCTCTATCTACTCGGCGTAACATCATCTTTTATATTTTACCAAAAATTGGCCATTACGTTGTGTTTGTGTTCCCTAAAATTCATTAGTGGTTTTTTTTTTTCCCTAAAGTTTTGCATTTTTAAAAATGGCTGCGCAAATACTGTGTGAAGTTAAAAAAAAATAAATAAATAAAAAAAAAATGTAATGATGACCGTTTTATTTTCCAGGCCTCTGCTTTCAAAAAACATATGTTCGGGGTTCTAAATAAATTTTCTGGCAAAAAGAATGCAGATTTTTGCATGTATGTGAGAAATGTCAGAATTGGCCTGTGTGGGGGGGGGGGGGGGGTGGTAAGGTGGTTAAGCTCCACCCCTATAAATGTAACACTTCTAATGACCTCGGACTTTTCCCCGTCTCTCTGCAGACCACAGAACGGCTCCATCATCCTTTACAACCGCAAGAAGGTGAAATATCGCAAAGATGGCTACTGCTGGAAGAAGAGGAAAGACGGCAAGACCACGCGGGAAGACCACATGAAGCTGAAGGTGCAGGGCATGGAGGTGAGGCTACCCTCGGTCCCCATGGTCATGGTATTACGGCAGAGGGTATAAATATTGAGAGGACTTGGTGTTGAAGGGGTGGGGTGTTGGGGTGTATAAATCTCTGGTTTCCATTGTGCGTTTTCTAAGGGTTGGCCGGGGTATATAAATCTCTGGTCTCCATTGGACATTTATGACGTGTGACTCTTGTGTCTCTGCAGTGTCTATATGGGTGCTATGTCCACTCCTCCATCGTCCCCACCTTTCACCGCCGCTGCTACTGGCTCCTGCAGGTGAGTCCTCATCACCGGTCCAATCACATCCTTTGTGCAGATTACTGTTTTGCCTTGTTTTGTTTTTATGTATTTGCATGTAAAACCTTTACCCACTCCAAGTCCGGACACTTCCCCCCCCCCCCCCCCCCCTTCCAGCCCGGACACTTTCCCCCCCTTCCAAGTGCGGACACTTTCCCCCCCTTCCAAGTGCGGACACTTTCCCCCCCTTCCAAGTGCGGACACTTTCCCCCCCTTCCAAGTGCGGACACTTTCCCCCCCTTCCAAGTGCGGACACTTTCCCCCCCTTCCAAGTGCGGACACTTTCCCCCCCTTCCAAGTGCGGACACTTTCCCCCCCTTCCAAGTGCGGACACTTTCCCCCCCTTCCAAGTGCGGACACTTTCCCCCCCTTCCAAGTGCGGACACTTTCCCCCCCTTCCAAGTGCGGACACTTTCCCCCCCTTCCAAGTGCGGACACTTTCCCCCCCTTCCAAGTGCGGACACTTTCCCCCCCTTCCAAGTGCGGACACTTTCCCCCCCTTCCAAGTGCGGACACTTTCCCCCCCTTCCAAGTGCGGACACTTTCCCCCCCTTCCAAGTGCGGACACTTTCCCCCCCTTCCAAGTGCGGACACTTTCCCCCCCTTCCAAGTGCGGACACTTTCCCCCCCTTCCAAGTGCGGACACTTTCCCCCCCTTCCAAGTGCGGACACTTTCCCCCCCTTCCAAGTGCGGACACTTTCCCCCCCTTCCAAGTGCGGACACTTTCCCCCCCTTCCAAGTGCGGACACTTTCCCCCCCTTCCAAGTGCGGACACTTTCCCCCCCTTCCAAGTGCGGACACTTTCCCCCCCTTCCAAGTGCGGACACTTTCCCCCCCTTCCAAGTGCGGACACTTTCCCCCCCTTCCAAGTGCGGACACTTTCCCCCCCTTCCAAGTGCGGACACTTTCCCCCCCTTCCAAGTGCGGACACTTTCCCCCCCTTCCAAGTGCGGACACTTTCCCCCCCTTCCAAGTGCGGACACTTTCCCCCCCTTCCAAGTGCGGACACTTTCCCCCCCTTCCAAGTGCGGACACTTTCCCCCCCTTCCAAGTGCGGACACTTTCCCCCCCTTCCAAGTGCGGACACTTTCCCCCCCTTCCAAGTGCGGACACTTTCCCCCCCTTCCAAGTGCGGACACTTTCCCCCCCTTCCAAGTGCGGACACTTTCCCCCCCTTCCAAGTGCGGACACTTTCCCCCCCTTCCAAGTGCGGACACTTTCCCCCCCTTCCAAGTGCGGACACTTTCCCCCCCTTCCAAGTGCGGACACTTTCCCCCCCTTCCAAGTGCGGACACTTTCCCCCCCTTCCAAGTGCGGACACTTTCCCCCCCTTCCAAGTGCGGACACTTTCCCCCCCTTCCAAGTGCGGACACTTTCCCCCCCTTCCAAGTGCGGACACTTTCCCCCCCTTCCAAGTGCGGACACTTTCCCCCCCTTCCAAGTGCGGACACTTTCCCCCCCTTCCAAGTGCGGACACTTTCCCCCCCTTCCAAGTGCGGACACTTTCCCCCCCTTCCAAGTGCGGACACTTTCCCCCCCTTCCAAGTGCGGACACTTTCCCCCCCTTCCAAGTGCGGACACTTTCCCCCCCTTCCAAGTGCGGACACTTTCCCCCCCTTCCAAGTGCGGACACTTTCCCCCCCTTCCAAGTGCGGACACTTTCCCCCCCTTCCAAGTGCGGACACTTTCCCCCCCTTCCAAGTGCGGACACTTTCCCCCCCTTCCAAGTGCGGACACTTTCCCCCCCTTCCAAGTGCGGACACTTTCCCCCCCTTCCAAGTGCGGACACTTTCCCCCCCTTCCAAGTGCGGACACTTTCCCCCCCTTCCAAGTGCGGACACTTTCCCCCCCTTCCAAGTGCGGACACTTTCCCCCCCTTCCAAGTGCGGACACTTTCCCCCCCTTCCAAGTGCGGACACTTTCCCCCCCTTCCAAGTGCGGACACTTTCCCCCCCTTCCAAGTGCGGACACTTTCCCCCCCTTCCAAGTGCGGACACTTTCCCCCCCTTCCAAGTGCGGACACTTTCCCCCCCTTCCAAGTGCGGACACTTTCCCCCCCTTCCAAGTGCGGACACTTTCCCCCCCTTCCAAGTGCGGACACTTTCCCCCCCTTCCAAGTGCGGACACTTTCCCCCCCTTCCAAGTGCGGACACTTTCCCCCCCTTCCAAGTGCGGACACTTTCCCCCCCTTCCAAGTGCGGACACTTTCCCCCCCTTCCAAGTGCGGACACTTTCCCCCCCTTCCAAGTGCGGACACTTTCCCCCCCTTCCAAGTGCGGACACTTTCCCCCCCTTCCAAGTGCGGACACTTTCCCCCCCTTCCAAGTGCGGACACTTTCCCCCCCTTCCAAGTGCGGACACTTTCCCCCCCTTCCAAGTGCGGACACTTTCCCCCCCTTCCAAGTGCGGACACTTTCCCCCCCTTCCAAGTGCGGACACTTTCCCCCCCTTCCAAGTGCGGACACTTTCCCCCCCTTCCAAGTGCGGACACTTTCCCCCCCTTCCAAGTGCGGACACTTTCCCCCCCTTCCAAGTGCGGACACTTTCCCCCCCCCCCTTCCAAGTGCGGACACTTTCCCCCCCCCCCTTCCAAGTGCGGACACTTTCCCCCCCCCCCTTCCAAGTGCGGACACTTTCCCCCCCCCCCTTCCAAGTGCGGACACTTTCCCCCCCCCCCTTCCAAGTGCGGACACTTTCCCCCCCCCCCTTCCAAGTGCGGACACTTTCCCCCCCCCCCTTCCAAGTGCGGACACTTTCCCCCCCCCCTTCCAAGTGCGGACACTTTCCCCCCCCCCCTTCCAAGTGCGGACACTTTCCCCCCCCCCCTTCCAAGTCCGGACACTTTCCCCCCCCCCCTTCCAAGTCCGGACACTTTCCCCCCCCCCCTTCCAAGTCCGGACACTTTCCCGCTTTCAGCGCTGTCACACTTTGAATGACAATTGCGCGGTCATGCGACACTGTACCCATATGACATTTTTTTAGACAGATAAAGCTTTATTTTGGTGGTATTTATTCATGTATTCACCGCTGGGATTTTTACTTTTTTGCTATATAAATGAAAAAGTCCGAACATTTTGAAAAAAGTGTTACTTATAAAATTTTGCAAATAAATAATATTTCATCATAAATCTTGGCCAAAATTTATTCCGTTATCTTTTTAGTAAAAAAAGAAAAACCCAAATTAGTTTATAGCCACAAATTATAATTTGTAAAAAATTTTTTGTTATTTTATTTTTATATATATATATATAATTTTTTTTTTTAACATACCGTCACCCTAGCAGTACAGTGTGTGTCCCCGTAGTGACATGGTACTAGTTATGGGGGGTGATGAAGATTTTTTTTTTTTTTTTACACTGATTGCTTTTACACCCATAAAGGCTGTAAAAGCAATCATTTCTCCTTCTCTCTGGCTGCATTCTTGCAGCCATTGAGAACTACTGTGTGAGCTGTGATTGGTCACAGCTTGTCACATGGTACAAGGCTGTTGTGAATAGCCCTGTACCATGTGACCTCTGTGATCACAGATTTCACACGTAGTAAGCAATGATGTCAGAAGTGACATCTTGCTTACTACTCTGCATGTGATCACTGATTGGCCAATCAGTGATCACATGATTGGGACCTCGTCCAGAGGTCCCGTACGACGATCGCTGTTCAACTGTGGTACAGCTGGCACCGGATCGCGGTGCTGCACGCTCCCAGGGAGCGCGCACAGTCCAAAATGGCTGGCGTCGTTTATGAACCTGCCCCTGGACTGCCACCGTCCGGTCGTTTATATACAGCGGCCGGACGGCAAGTAGTTAAAGCTGAACACTAGGTAGATCTAAAAGACGCAAAATAGCTATTCTTTAAAGTACAAGCATTGTAGTTAACTGAATCTGGTTCTAGCCCCTTGCAATACAGCAGAGCTCAGACTTTGGGAGGGAGAAGCAGCACAAGGAGCCAGTTGGTGCATTTTGCTAACAAAAAGCATGGTGATAGGCGGAGAAAACAGTGACCGAGAGAGAGAGAGACTTCTCACTGTGCTACTTCTCCTTTCACTGTGTAGTCTCAGGCAGGG
>NW_028318743.1:0-17500 GCF_062004578.1 Staurois parvus | reverse complement strand
TACATCAATATCACAATTTTTAAATGATCTGATTATTTAATTAAATTTATTAATAATTAATAATTTCGAATATCTCAAAGGTTAGATTCTCACAAGCCGTGGCCATAGGATTGCAAGAAGCAAGCCCTTGATATATGATACTCTGGTTATTAATATTCAATAAATTATGAAATATGAAAAAAAAATTATAATATGGCAACAAACAATTTTTTTTAACAGTAAAACAGGATCTCTCTACATATATCTAACTACCCAATATTGTTGTGATACACTAAGGTAATTCTATGATTCCACACAACAGAGAAAATAGGTAATATAAAATCAAATAAACATCTCACCGCACCCGGCATTCAGACTAGGCAACTCTCCCGTGGATTTAGCTGGCAGTGGAACGCCTTTAGACTGATATTATAGGGCAAGTGATAGGTATTCAGTATGGGAGAATGTAGGAAGTTATAAGGTTAGAGGTTTAGAAATTTAGTAAAGTTTTAGGAAGTTTGAAAGTATGGAAGAGTAGTTATTCAGCAGAGATCTTCTTCAGTCAGGTTTTCTTTTGCTGAGGTCTTTTCTTTTGATGAGTTTTTCTTGATGAGGTCTTCTGATGAGGTTTTTTCCATGAGGTTTTTTTTTTTCTTAAAGGTACAAGGGCTTTTATATCCACTAATCCATTGTTCTAAGATACCTTCCCACCAGGCTTCTTGATTGGCTAGTTGAGAAATGTGTGTACATAAGCTATTTCTCACCTGCCCGCCAGGTGGCGGTCATGTATCATAGAACAATGTGAGTATTTGAGATGACTCATACCTCAGGTGGAATCTTAAGGTAATTTCAGGGATCAAATATACGTCTTTTTCCAGATATAGAAGTGATCATACCTATAATATTCTAAATAGGGACCATGGAATATATGTGTATATTCAGTTATTCCTTCTTGAAATACCATCCTGTTTGTTTCCTGATAAGACATGTAACTAATGCTAGTTTATAATACATCTTACTTCCCATCATCTCAATACTCAAGTTAGTGATATATAGTTCCCATTGCTGAATATTTAGTGGTGTGTAAAATCCATAACATCTCATTTATAATATGTTTTTGTAATATATCTTTGTAATTATATACAGTCAATTTTTAGGCTTAAATGTCCTGAATTTCACCTCTTTGTTTTAGAATCAACATTTTCTATGTGTAGGAAAAAACTCTCTGTTTGCCTGGCTCTTGTATTGGAATCATGGTAAACAACTGTTAATGCTTTCACCCTTGGTGGACAATAGTATATTGTAATAGTTTCAGAGGTCTGTTAGTTCATCACACTCTGCAAGTTTTGGTTAAGCTTTCAACCAGTTGAGTTCCCGTCTCATTATTGTTAAAATGTTTGAAAGTGGAAGTCCTATCTGGCTATTTGTTTGACTTTCTGTATGTGCATTCTTCTCAACCTCAATATACAAATAGTCCTTGTTGACAGTCCAAACAGTCTTATTGTCTTGGAAAAGTCTTACTTCCCCCATTCTCTCCATTTCTTTAACTAGAATCCTTGAGGGTTCAACCAAGACAAAATTAACTCTTAGCATCCGGCTATACTGAGCTGTTTGTCATATAATATTATGTCTTGATAAAGTCATATTTTTGAGACATAATTCAAAAGGTCCACAACAAGGGTTAGGGACCTTAGATTGTACACCCCTTGAGGGTTAGGGACCTTAGATTGTACACCCCTTGAGGGTTAGGGACCTTAGATTGTACGCCCCTTGAGGGTTAGGGACCTTAGATTGTACGCCCCTTGAGGGTTAGGGACCTTAGATTGTACGCCCCTTGAGGGTTAGGGACTGATGTGAATGTACAATATATATGTAAAGCGCGGAGTAAACTGACAGCAATATAGAAGTATCTGAAATAAATAAATATGTAAAGCGCGGCGTAAACTGACCGCACTATATAAGTACCTGAAATAAACTGGTGATAGTTGGGTCATACCGTGCTGCCATGTGTGCAGCCACTAGGTGACCTCAGCGGGCCACACGGATTTCTTTTCCTGTTTTGTAGTGGACATTGTGGTGTAAACGTACCACGGCTTTTGTAACCAATGCAGTGCAAGTTTGAGAGTGAAAGAGGACAAATGTCTACTAACTTTGGTCACTCAGATGCTGATACCCCCCCCCCCCCCCCTGTGATCAATGAGTGATCTTTTTTTTTTTTTTTTTTTTTTCTTCTCTTATCGTTTAACCACTTCCAGTCGGGACGCTTTCCCCCCCTTCCACTCGGGACGCTTTCCCCCCCTTCCAGTCGGGACGCTTTCCCCCCCTTCTAGTCGGGACGCTTTCCCCCCTTCCAGTCGGGACGCTTTCCCCCCTTCCAGTCGGGACGCTTTCCCCCCCTTCCAGTCGGGACGCTTTCCCCCCCTTCCAGTCGGGACGCTTTCCCCCCCTTCCAGTCGGGACGCTTTCCCCCCCTTCCAGTCGGGACGCTTTCCTCCCCCCTTTCAGTCGGGACGCTTTCCTCCCCCCTTTCAGTCGGGACGCTTTCCTCCCCCCTTTCAGTCGGGACGCTTTCCTCCCCCCTTTCAGTCGGGACGCTTTCCTCCCCCCTTTCAGTCGGGACGCTTTCCTCCCCCCCTTTCAGTCGGGACGCTTTCCTCCCCCCCTTTCAGTCGGGACGCTTTCCCCCCCCCCTTTCAGTCGGGACGCTTTCCCCCCCCCCCTTCCAGTCGGGACGCCTTCCCCCCCCCCTTCCAGTCGGGACGCTTTCCCCCCCCCCCCTTCCAGTCGGGACGCTTTCCCCCCCCCCCCTTCCAGTCGGGACGCTTTCCTCCCCCCTTTCAGTCGGGACGCTTTCCTCCCCCTTCCAGTCGGGGCGCTTTCCCCCCCCCCCCTTCCAGTCGGGGCGCTTTCCCCCCCCCCTTCCAGTCGGGGCGCTTTCCCCCCCCCCTTCCAGTCGGGGCGCTTCCCCCCCCCCTTCCAGTCGGGGCGCTTCCCCCCCCCCCCCTTCCAGTCGGGGCGCTTTCCCCCCCCTTCCAATCCGGACGCTTATCCCCCCTCTTCCTGTCCAGGCCAATTTTCAGCTTTCAGCACTATCACACTTTGAATGACAATTGTGCGGTCATGCAACGCTGTACCTATATGAATTTTTTAGCATTTTTTTTTAGACATAAAACTTTATTTTGGTGGTATTTGTTCACCACTGGGATTTTTATTTTTTTTTGCTATATAAATGAAAGTCCAAAAATTTTGACAGTGTTTTTCTTATACAATTTTGCAAATAAATAATCTTTTATCATAAATCTTGGCCAAAATTTATTCAGTTATCTGTTTCGTAAAAAAAAAAAAAAATAACCCAAATTAGTTTATAACCAAAAATTATAATTTTTCAAAAACTTTTTAAATTTTTATTTATTTATTTTTTTGACATACTGTCACCCTAGCAGTACAGTGTCACTTTAGTGACACTGTACTACTTTGTGGGGGGTGATGAATATTTTAATTTTTTTTGCGGTGATTGCTTTTACACCCATAAAGGCTGTAAAAGCAATCATTTCTACTTTTCCGGCTACATTCTTGCAGCCATTGAGAAATACTGTGTGAGCTGTGATTGGTCACAGCTTGTCACATGGTACAAGGCTATTCACAACCTCTATTCAACAATGTGACCTCGGTGATCATTCAAAGATTTCACTAGTAGTAAGCAATGATGTCAGAAGTGACATCTTGCTTACTACTCTGCATGTGATCACTGATCGGGTCCTTGCACAGAGGTCCCATACGACGATCGGTGTACCATTGTGTCCGGAGGACACCCTGGGCACCGTAGCGCAGTGCTGCCCGCTCCCAGGGAGTGTGTGCAAGCAGGGGGTGGGGAGACCATTTATAAACAGCCACCCTTGGGCAATCAGTGATCACATGATCGGGACCTCACATAGAGGTCCCGTACAGCAATTGGGGTTCCACTGTTTCTGGAGGACACAGCGGGCACGGAATCGCGGTGCTGCGCGCTCCCAGGGAGCACAGGCTGTAAATGCAGGCGCCATTTATGAACGGTAACCCGCTCCTGCACTGCTCCCGTCCCTCTGTTTATGTACATGGGCCGGACAGGAAGTGGTTAAAGCGGTTAAGGCTGAAGGTTTTTTTAATAAATGGCTTTATATGACCTGTGTGCAACACCTCCCCCAGCCCCCCCACTTTACCTGAGCCTCATTGCAATCCAGCGATGTGAATGACAGCCTCAGCTGTCCCGGGTCTCAGCCTCCTCATTGGCTGAGACATCAATTGCTGTCAATCACAGCCAGTCAGCCAATTGGGGGGGGGCAAGCCGTGGCTCAGTGTGTGAGTGGACAGCTGCTTGCTGTGGTGGCACCTTATAAAAATGAAGCGTTTAGAATCGCTTTAATCCACGATGGATCACTTGTTTGCAATGACATGATCCCAGATCACTGACCAATCATTATTTGTGATTTCTAGGTGGAGAAATCACATTTCCGTTTTGTGTTGCTGCAAGGATTAGGAGGTGTTGCTTTGTACGGCAGTCGGCTTATATAAAATCTGTTCTTTTTCTCCTTTCCCAAATTGTTGTCACTCCGGTGCAATCATTCACCTCTCTCCCGCTGCTGTAACACACAATAATGTCTTTTTCAGAACCCCGACATTGTCTTGGTCCACTATCTCAATGTCCCAGCCATCGAGGACTGCGGTAAGATCTGCGGCCCGATTCTCTGCTCCACCAGCAGTGACCGCAAGGAATGGATGAAATGGAGCAAAGAAGAATTGATCAGTCAGCTCAAACCCATGTGTAAGTACCTAGGGCCCCGGGGAGGTGGGGGGAGGGGAATCAGAGGGCCATTTGCTGATTGGAGAGCTCGGATGTTAACATAGAGTTGTATTAAAGGATAAGTTCACCTTTGGATAAGTTACATATTTCACCAATATTTAGTGTGGAATATGATGTAAGATATTCCTGCTCCGACCCCCCCCCTCTCTCCCTGATTCCCCTTCCCTGTGACAACAGGCAAGAGTTCTTCTCGCACTCCCTGTCACTTTGTAAAGCGCTCCTCTGTGCGAGGCTCCGCCTACATCATTCATTTACAGATTCCTGCGAGTGAATAAACTGCAAGTACTGTCTGCCACCGCTGAAGACGTACTTGTAAATGAGCTGTGGGGGTGCAGATGAGCGCTTTGCGTAGTCTATTGATATGTTCTCTGTACAGAGGGTTGGTTGAAAGCCTGAGGACATGTCTGCAAGAGCCCACAGCTTCTGATCATGGGTGCAGTTCTTTCCAGGCCTCTGCTGGAAAAATTATTAAATGCACATTTTTTTATCTGCAAAAATGTGTTTTGTTTTTTTTTTTGTTATCATTTCTCCTTTAACCCCCCTGGCGGTATTCCCGAGTGTAGCTCGGGGTAAAGTTTCATCACCACAAGCGGTAACCCCCCTGAGCTACACTCGGGAATACACTGCAGCGTTGCTCCGGGATCTCTTCTTCACTTACCTTGTCCTGCGCTCCCGCGATGTCCCCCCTGCAGTGTCCCCGGCAATGTCCTCCGGCCGATGCCAGCATCCGTCTTCTGGGTTCCGGTCCCTGCGACGTCGGAACTGGCGGGAAATTAAAAAATGTGAAAAAGTGACATTCACTAAATACACTAAAATCACATAGTATAACATTCCTGTATCAAACCATTTCACATACATTTTGTCCCGAGTGCTTTGTCCGGCGCCCTGCCTGCGCTTTTACCGCCCTTTCTGCCTGGAAACTGAGAAACGTCCATGGCGTCCAAAAAGCGTCCCTTTAGGTCAAAAGCGGTTTTAGACCGGCTAGAGAACAGCGATAGTAAATCAGAACCACTTGCAGAATTGAGTGATAATGATTCGTGGGGGAAATTCATCATCAGACACTGAAAACGATTCTGCGACTGAGCTCAGCGATGTGCGAACTTGGCGCTATATTTCACATTTCAGTGTTTTTGGTTTGATTATATTATTGAATTAAATTTATTATATTATTATTTTTTATGATGATTTATTAAATTATAATTTGATTTTGTGTTTCAAATTTTATCATCCCCGGGATGTTTACTAGACTCTTGTTCAGACAGATTTCAGTGAGTTATTCCTAAAAATTACAGCCTACAATAAAAAAACTACATATTTCCATGCAAAAAAATGTACCACTTTGAGCACAGAAATATGGACACAATCAGACCGCTAGGGAGGTTAAAGTGGAACTGAACTCAAAATGTGAAGATTTGCTCTGTTAGAGGGAAAATCTGGAAATGTTAAGTGTTCCTAAGTAGTACCCTGACAATGTCCCCTTTTTGTCTGGTAGTCCTCCTGAAGAATATCAGTATTTCCTGGATTGTGAGTGTGCCTAGGCACCTTTGTGTACTGACAATGGATGGTCACATGGCATTGGTCTATGAGGTCCCCAGTTCACCCTTCTGTCTCCTCCACAGTTCATGGCATTAAATGGTCCTGCAGCAACGGAAACGGAACCAGTGAATTCTCCATAGAGCAGCTCGTGCAACAGACGCTGGAGACGCACCAGGCCAAGCCGCCTCCTCGCACTCACACTTGTCTGTGTAACACCAATCTGGGTGAGTGTCTGACATCTCGTCCTCCCCCAGAGGTGGGGTGGAACTAGCGTGTACATGCCTGAAGATGACCTTTTAAGTGGATGTAATCCGTAGCACCCTAACTGTGAACTTCTCCTATTTGCTGCTTTTTTGGCTGTTAACCCCTTGTCTACCGGGCACTTATACCCCCTTTTTACCCAGGCCCAGCTTTCTGCGCTGTTGCACTTTGAATGACAATTGCACGGTCATGCAACACTGTTCCCATATGAAATTCTTATCTTTTTTTTCACACAAATAGAGCTTTCTTTTAGTGGTATTTAACCCCTTGCCTACCGGGCACTTATACCCCCTTCCTTACCAGGCCAATTTTCAGCTTTCAACGCTGCCGCACTTTGACAATTGCGCGGTCATGCAACATTGTACCCATATGAAATTTTGATCATTTTTTTTCTCACAAATAGAGCTTTCTGTTGGTGGTATTTAATTGCCACTGGGCGCTTTACTATTTGCGCTATAAATAAAAAAATGCAAAAAATTTGAAAAAAAAAAAAGTTTCTTTGTTTTTATTATAAAATTTTTCAAACAGGTAATTTTTCTCCTCCACTGATGTGCGTTGATGAGGCGGCACTGATGGGCACTGATAGGCGGCACTGATGGGCACTGATAGGCAGCACTAAAGGGCACTGATAGGCAGTACTAATGAGGTGGCACGGATAGGCGGCACTGATAGGAACCACTAATGAGGTGTCACGGATAGGCGGCACTAATATGCAGCACTGATAGGCGGCACTGATGATGGGTACTGATAGACGGCACTGACTGGCATCACTGCTGGGCACTGACTGGCACAACCACTGGGCTGCACTGGTGGGCGGCACTGGTGGGTGGGCACAGGTGGGTGGCACTGCTGGGCACAGGTGGGTGGCACTGCTGGGCACAGGTGGGTGATCTGCTGGGCACAGGTGGGCGGAGCTAGTGGGCGCACTGCTGGGCACAGGTGGGCAGAACTTGTGGATGGCACTGCTGGGCACCGATCATCAGGGCACTGATCATCAGTGCCCTGATGATCGGTGCCGATCCTCGCTCTGACAACTGCCGGTTCTCGGCAGTACTTTCCTCACGTTCTGACAGCGTGAGGAAAGTGCAACCGGCACTTGCATTTCCCAGTGATCAGCGTGTCATTGGACACCGCTGATCACGTGGTAAAAGGCCGCTGTGATTGGCCTTTTACCACATCACGTGATCAGCTGTGTCCGTAGGACACAGCGATCCCGGAGATCGCCAGGTGCGTGCCCTCTGGGGCGCGCAGGAGAGCTTGTTCTGGGAGGACGTCATATGACGTCCACCCAGAACTGGCCGGCCACAGTGCAGCCGTAATTCGGCTATCTGCGGTCGGCAACTAGTTAATCATCGCTGGGTGTTTTATTTTTTGCGCTATAAACAAAAAAAAAAAGCAAAAAATTTTGAAAAAAGAAATTTTTCTTTGTTTCTATTATAAAATTTTGCAAACAGGTAATTTTTCTCCTTCACTGATGTGTGCTGTTGAGGCTGCACTGATGGGCAGCACTGATGAGCTTTGGTGGGTGGCACTGCTGAGCACAGGTAGGCGGCACTGGTGGGTGGCACTGCTGAGCACAGGTAGGCGGCACTGGTGGGTGGCACTGCTTAGCACAGGTAGGCGGCACTGGTGGGTGGCACTGCTGAGCACAGGTAGGCGGCACTGGTGGGTGGCACTGCTGAGCACAGGTAGGCGGCACTGGTGGGTGGCACGGATCATCAGTGCCAATCTGTCCTCTGACAATTGCCAGTTATCAGCATTACTTTCCTCACGTTGTGATAGTGTGCAGAAAGTGCAGCCGATAACCAGCAACTGCATTTACGGGTGATCTGCTGTGTCAGTGGACACAGCTGATCACGTGGTAAAAGGCCTTTTACCACATCATGTGATCAGCTGTGTCCATAGGACACGGAGATCACTGGGCGCGCGCTTGAGGGCGCGTTCTAGGAGGACGTCATGTGACGCCCTCCCAGAACTGGACAACCTCGGTGTAGCCGTCATTCGGTTATATAGCGCGGTTGGCAAATTGTTAAAGGAGAAGTTTAGTCAAAGCTTTTTTGGTTATGTTCCTGTGAGTTACAGGAGTCCACTTGGTTCTGCACTCCTGTGACTCAGATTCAGCCGACAGCAGGCTAAAGTCCTTTGTCATTTTAACATCATGGAGCCAGTCCATGCTAAGCAGAGATCCCAACAATTGATGGATTCACCCAGATGTCTGACCCACAGCATCCCGCTGAGAGCCTGAGCCAGCTGCTCCCATCCCCTCCATAGCCCGGCGCTCCAGTGAGCACTGGGTGGGAAGAGCAGAGAACCAGTGACTGACAGCGGCTCTCTGTTCACTGAAGACCAACAACTGAGAGATCAGCGCTCTTTGATTGCTCAGTTCATAGTCTAGAGGCGGACGGGGGCAGCTGCACCATCATGCCATGTAGGTGAATACAAATCTCTGACAACTTGGTCTCTGTGCTCGGAACGCTCTCTTGGCACTTAAACATCAGCCACCCAGCGATGCGTATGGGCAGTGTGTGTAGATTAAGGCCTACCCTTTTGCTGTCGCACGTTTGTGTTACGCGGGTGGTAACTGGTTAAGAATAAAGTGACCTTGATGGCCCCTGCGTGGGCGTGTCTTGTTGCTCCTGTTTTTTTTAAATATTTATAAAGTACTAAAAATCATTGAAATACAAGAATAAAGTCACCTGGTAGCTGACTAGTAAAAATAAAATGGTTGACTCCTTGTTCCTTGATCACCTTTCAAATGACTTTAAGCTGGGTCAACTTTAAAACCATGCCACTTCACTTTTGACGTTGCACGATTTCAAAGTTAGATGGCAGTGCGACTTGGGGTGCGGCTTGATAGATATCTGTGCGACTTCATGCAAACGTGTCTATGCACGTCGCACCCCAAATCGGCAGAAACTAATTTTCTAATCGGTGTGACTGAGTTGGTCGGAGTTGCACTGATTAGAACAATTCTGTTGCTGATCGTTGCATGCGACTTGTCATGTGATTTGAACCGTCAAATCGCATGACAATTCGCATCAGTGTCAATCAGGGATGACTGTTTTCTATTGACAATATAACCCTCCCCTACTTTTTTTTTTTTTTTTCTATATCACCTGCATTCCCCTGGAAATTGGGTCCTTTCTACCCCTTTCTATACCCCGTCCATTCCTGGCCCCACTCTTTTCTCTGCTACTTGTCTTTCTTTTCTCATTTCCTTGTCTCATGGCTCATACTTAAAGGTGAATTCATACTGTATGCGGTGACAGACGCTTCCCTGCATGTTGAAACACCTGTCACTGCAGAGGGACACACAGAGAACAATTGCTTCGTCTGTGTTCACTCACACTGCCGCACAGCCTATAGCTGCGCCGCAATGCAGAAATGCTGCAGTTTATCTCAACACACCACGCCGAATCGCACTGCAATGTACAGCAACAAAGTGTACAATGCCGTGGATGTGTTGTATATTTCAAATAAAATTTGTACAAAGCAAAAATAAAAAGGGAGTGGAATGATGCGCTGAATCATGCGCCACACTGACCACCACTGCAGCTGAGAGCTTCCATAGCGATAAAGCACTGTCGCAGCTCTACGTTGTTCAATTCAACATAGTACCACATTGTATTTTTTTAGATGACACCAACTTGGCAGCTAGGTTACCCTGAAATCATATACATAGGTGGTCTGGCTGTGCACTGTGGTCATGTAGGCTTCACCCCTCATCTTATGAATATACAGTCAGGTCCATAATTATTGGGACATGGACACAATTCTAACATTTTTGGCTCTATACACCACCGCAATGGATTTGAAATGAAACGAACAAGATGTGCTTTAACTGCAGACTGTCAGCTTTAATTTGAAGGTATTTACATCCAAATCAGGTGAACGGTGTAGGAATTACAACAGTTTGCATATGTGCCTCCAACTTGTTAAGGGACCAAAAGTAATGGGACAGAATAATAATCATAAATCAAACTTTCACTTTTTAATACTTGGTTGCAAATCCTTTGCAGTCAATTACAGCCTGAAGTCTGGAACGCATAGACATCACCAGACGCTGGGTTTCATCCCTGGTGATGCTCTGCCAGGCCTCTACTGCAACTGTCTTCAGTTCCTGCTTGTTCTTGGGGCATTTTCCCTTCAGTTTTGTCTTCAGCAAGTGAAATGCTCAATCGGATTCAGGTCAGGTGATTGACTTGGCCATTGCAGAACATTCCACTTCTTTCCCTTAAACTCTTTGGTTGCTTTTGCAGTCTGCTTTGGGTCATTGTCCATCTGCACTGTGAAGCGTCCAATGAGTTGTGAAGCATTTGGCTGAATATGAGCAGATAATATTCCCGAAATACTTCAGAATTCATCCGGCTGCTTCTGTCAGCAGTCACATCATCAATAAATACAAGAGAAGCAGTTCCATTGGCAGCCATACATGCCCACGCCATGACACTACCACCACCATGCTTCACTGATGAGGTGGTATGCTGAGGATCATGAGCAGTTCCTTCTCCATACTCTTCTCTTCCCATCACTCTGGTACAAGTTGATGTCGGTCTCATCTGTCCATAGGATGTTGTTCCAGAACTGTGAAGGCTTTTTTACATGTCGTTTGGCAAACTCTAATCTGGCCTTCCTGTTTTTGAGGCTCACCAATGGTTTCCATCTTGTGGTGAACCCTCTGTATTCACTCTGGTGAAGTCTTCTCTTGATTGTTGACTTTGACACACATACACCTACCTCCTGGAGAGTGTTCCTGATCTGGCCAACTGTTGTGAAGGGTGTTTTCTTCACCAGGGGAAAGAATTCTTCGGTCATCCACCACAGTTGTTTTCCGTGGTCTTCCGGGTCTTTTGGTGTTGCTGAGCTCACCGGTGCGTTCCTTAAGAATGTTCCAAACAGTTGTTTTGGCCACACCTAATGTTTTTGCTATCTCTTTGATGGGTTTGTTTTGTTTTTTCAGCCTAATGATGGCTTGCTTCACTGATACTGACAGCTCTTTGGATCTCATCTTGAGAGCTGACAGCATCAGATTCCAAATGCAAATAGCACACTTGAAATGAACTCTGGACCTTTTATCTGCTCATTGTAATTGGGATAATGAGGGAATAACACACACCTGGCCATGGAACAGCTGAGAAGCCAATTGTCCCATTACTTTTGGTCCCTTAACAAGTGGGAGGCACATATGCAAACTGTTGTAATTCCTACACCGTTCACCTGATTTGGATGTAAATACCCTAAAATTAAAGCTGACAGTCTGCAGTTAAAGTACATCTTGTTTGTTTCATTTCAAATCCATTGTGGTGGTGTATAGAGCCAAAAATGTTAGAATTGTGTCCATGTCCCAATATTTATGGACCTGACTGTACCTTTATCCAGCCCTCGTGTCTTCGAGCCGCTAGCCTGCCTTTATGTACTC
The DNA here is from genome assembly GCF_062004578.1 of Staurois parvus. Classification (NCBI taxonomy): domain Eukaryota; kingdom Metazoa; phylum Chordata; class Amphibia; order Anura; family Ranidae; genus Staurois; species Staurois parvus. Next base: position 5,465 of record NW_028318743.1, on the reverse strand, counting down.
CTGTTGAGACTGTTGTGTGATTTGTGGTGCATCGCATCTGGCCTCGGATTAGGTTTGTCTAGTGCCATATTCTTTGTTGTATCCAGCCCTTGCTTTGTGACATTTAAAAAATTAATAAAAAATCTACTGAAACAGAAAGATAAAACTCTATAAACAGCTCAGTGGATTGCTGTAGGAAAGTCCTGGATCCTTTCTTGGATACACAGAATATAACTGGATATAACATTTATAGGTAAAGTTGATCCAGGGAATATCCGATTGTCTCTCGGATCAGGAAGGATTTTTTCTCCCCTGCAGGGGCAAATTGGGTCGTGCTTTGCTGGGTTTTTTTCTTTTTTGCCTTCCTCTGGAGCAACTGTGGGTGTAGGGTTCTACCTTTTTTTTTTTTTCCTCTTTTTTTTTTTTTATGATTGAACTGGATGGACTTTTGTCTTTTTACAGCCAGAATAACTGTAACTATGTACAGTGAAGGAAATGCGTATTTGATCCCCGGCTGATTTTGAATGTTTGCCCCTCACAAAGAAATGATCGGTCTAAAAATCGAATGTTCGGTGTATTGTAACACTGAGAGACAGAATAGCAATAAAAATTTCAAAAGAAATGCGTCTAACAAATGATGACTGATCTGCATGTTCATGAGGTAGGTAAGTATTTGATCCCCTATCATTCAGCAGGGTTTCTGGCTACCAGGTGTCTTTCATACAGTTAACAAGCTGAGATTAGAAGCAGTCTCTTAAAGGGAGTGCTGCTAATCTCATTGTGTTACTTGTATAAAAGACACCTGTCCACAGGAGCAATCAAACCATCAGATTCCAAACTCTCCACCATGGCAAAGACCAAAGAGCTGTCCAAGGATGTCAGGGACAAGATTGTAGACCTACACAAGGCTGGACTGGGCTACCAAACTATGGCCAAGCAGCTTGGTGAGAAGGTGACAACAGTTGGTGCAATCATTCACAAATGGAAGAAACACAAAACAACTGTCAGTCTCCCTAGGTCTGGTACACCTACCATTCGATTTTTAGACTGATCATTTCTTTGTGAATGGGCAAACATTCAAAATCAGCCGGGGATCAGATACTTATTTCCTTCACTGTAAAGGGTCAACAGTTGTCTTTAGTCTGAAACTGCAATCAGATCTCCCTTTGTGGTACACATAGCTTCTTTTGGGCTCATTGTCCAGCACCGAGTGGCCATACGTTTCACACTAAATTGAAATTACAGCGGAACTAAAAGCAGCTATGCTCGCCTATCCTACAATGGTCCTCATACCTTACTGATGCCGACATCATCTTCCGTGCATCGGATTTCAACCCTCTTCATTGGTCGGCGCAGGATGACGTTACTCCTGCACATGCGCAGAGTAACGTCATCCCGCCACACAGGAATCGGGCCAGCCTCTGTTGGCTGAGCTGTACATGCACAGCTCAGTTTACGTGCTGGAGAATGCTGGGAGGAGGCAGGTAGATGTATTTTATTGCAGAAGAGGCATTGCAATGAAAAAAAAAATCTGCCTGCTGTCAGTGAGTACCAGTGGAGTTTTAGTTCTGCTTTAATTGTGGGATCTCTAAAGAAGCCCTGTGACAGCCAAAAGGGGCAACCTAGTGACAATGTTTTTTGTTTTTTTTTGTTTGTTTTTTTGCCAATTTTGAGTTCCTGATACATCCCAATAATGAGATGTGTGTCTGGTTTCATTGTTCAGATTTCTGGTTAGCACTGTGGCCGGTTGGAATAGCACAGGCTAAATCACGGAGGGTTTGGGTTTTAAGCTTTTCATTAACCTCTTCATGCCTGCCGAATGCAAATGTGCGGCCTCCCAGACACTGAGTGGCCGCACATTTGCGCTTTATTAAAAAAAGACGTGCTGAGAGCGCGCAGCCTGCGTGCTCCCCAAACACATGTCCAATACTCACGGAAAGGTCCCGATCTCCTCTTTCGTTCGGGACCTTTCCCAATCATGTGTCGGTGTGTCACAGCGGTCACATGACCCTAAACCCCGCCCCGCCTCCCGGCTTCTGAAACCCTTAAAGGGCCGGGAAGCGCCGACGCCAAGGGGTTAATTACCTATTCCTGGCATTTACAATATATAGTGCCAACAATAATGCAATGATTTACATTCTATATATTCACATCACTGCCTGCACTCAAGCTTACAAGGTAAGCACCCTATCTCACTTGCATACATACACATGTTAGTGCCAATTTAGCATGTCTTTGGATTATGGGAGAAAACTCATGCAAACTCCATGCAGAGAGTGTCTTGGCTTCAAACCGAGAACTTAAATGCTGGAAGGCAGAAGTGCTAACCACTAAGCCACTGTGCTACCCACAGTAGAGTATCCCTTGAAGAGGCTTTCCACAAGCTTGTAGAAAAAGTTGTGGGAAAAGTAGTAAACTGTCACTTCTGCTCTTCCTTAGGGTCAGCGGGTGGTGTGCCTCACAAATGCACCAGTACGAAGCACCGCATCATCTCTCCGAAGGTGGAGCCTCGACTGTGTCCCTTCCCTGCCCTCACAGAGGTCCAGAACATTTCATCCACCTCAGCAGAGCCCGACCAAGGCAAAGACCGGAGGCCAGGAAATAAGGGTGGCAAGACGCCTTCGGGGAATGACCCCAGCTCCTCACATTCCTTCCCTGAGCTTCCTGACACCACCCAGACCTCACCACCACTGGCTCTCTCCAATGGCTTCTACACTGACCGAGAACTAGCTGGGGTTACCATAACCACCACCCCTGGTGTTCCCGGCATCAGCGCAGTACTGGTGATGACCGGAATACCTGAAAAGCCTCTGGCATTGACTCCAAGCCAGCATTTGATGCCAGCTGATGCTGGAACCCAGCCTGCCGCTGTACCCGTCGGTATTTCCCTTCTGCCCTCACCTGTGGAGGGCCTTCTGCTTTCTTCATCTCATAGTCTGGAGGTAGCAATGGAGGCAGCTTCTGGGGGCAGCGCTGGAACTTTCGACCCCGACTCTTTCCTTAATAGTCCGAAGGAGGGACAGACTTATGGAGGTGCAGCTAAAACTGAGGGGTTCAAGACGGAGACAAATGATGGAGGGATCGCAGGGTCCCAAGTCAGTAGCCTTATGGAATCAAGCGAGCTGACCCAATCAGACCTGGTTGCGAAGGTGGAGGATGAGAATTCCGCTGTGGAGAAAACCGTGATGGAAGAACAGAGTAACAAGGTAGAGGAAAGCACCAGCCATAGTTCAGAGGTGGAGATGGAGGATACAAGGGAAGGGCAAGTCAGCTCCAGCGATGAAGTCCAAACAGAAGTCGTGTCCACTGTTGAAACTCAGGAAGATGGTGAAGCTTCAGGAAGCCACATGAATGACCTTTACTCCATCATCCAGAATGACTTAAGCTCTTCCTCTGGCGCTTCCAGCGTCCACATGGAGCTCTCTGCTGAAAACTTCAATATCTCTTTTGACAGTCAATTTCCGGACCTCATATCTGACCTGATGACGGAGGAATCTGCCCCAGGGAGCTATGAACAGTTTGGTGACCCTCAGGCCAGTTCTTCTCCTGTCCAGGCCATCTACGGACAACAACAGCAAGTGCAGCAACATCCTCCACCTCAGCAGATGCAGGCCATGAACACCAGAACCTCAGCAGTTCCTGATTCATTTTCAGAGGCGGGTGATGGATCCATAGGACTAGTGGGGATCACAGACTTTTCACCAGAGTGGTCCTACCCAGAGGTAACCCATCTCTGTCCACTGTCTAGTTTTATTGTTAGAAATCAAGTGCTGCTTCCTTTAGTTCACAGTCTACCCATGGCTGATATTTCCATTTCGGGTCAGTGTTTGGTTGGATCACTCACTGGCTTTTTTTCAAGGACTATGAAAGGGACCTGTTTAGTGGGCAAAGCCTTTCAAATTGTTCTTGGTACCTGTACATCTGGAACTAGTTTACAGCCTTATTATAGAGGCATTTGTTCAAATGCCTACCCGCAGCAACTGAATCGTAGCCCAAATACATCCTAACTATAGAGCCATTTATCCATATGTATATCCAGAGCCTCTGGTTTACAGGCCGGATACATCCTAAATATAGAAATATTTGTCCAACTGTCCATCCAGAGACTCTGGTTTAAAGACCAGATACATCCTAAATATAGAACCATGTATCCAACTGTCCATCCAGAGCCTCTGGTTTACAGGCCGGATACATCCTAAATATAGAACCATTTATCCAACTGTCCATCCAGAGCCTCTGGTTTATAGACCGGATACATCCTAAATATAGAGCCATTTATCCAACTGTACATCCCGAGCTTCTGGTTTATAGGCCAGATACATCCTAACTATAGATCCATTTATCCAACTGTCCATCCAGCTCTTCTGCTTCACAACATAATTACACTCTTTATAAAGGTCTCACTGTTCTCTGTTTTCGCAAACAGGGAGGTGTCAAGATTCTTATAACGGGACCATGGGTGGAAGACTCCGACTCCTATTCCTGTGTTTTTGATCATGTGACTGTCCCTGCATCCCTCATCCAATCAGGGGTCCTGCGCTGCTACTGCCCAGGTGAGAATCTGCTGTATGTAATAATTGCATTAAAGAAGTAGTCTCTCTTCTTTTTGGACTTCGTGATTTTTTGTTTTGTGTGTATAATTGTGAAAACTCAATAAATATATTTTTAAATAAAGAAGTAGTTTCACTAAACCTTTTTAAATTTTATTTATTTCCCCAGCAGGCCAAGTTCATGTAGCACTTGGCCCCGTTCTAATCTATCTCTCGGTTTATTAAGCAGCATGGTTGGACAGGTTCTCCGGGGGCTGTCTGACCACGCTGGTAAAAAGAAGATAGATCTGTAAGGTGACTACTCTGGTCTCTGGCTGGGAATTACAAAATGGCAGAGCCTGTGGGGCTGTATGTTTATCTGCAGCTGCTTATCAATATGATGGATCACATTGCGCACCAGTGTTGTGTGATCTTTTGTTTTTCTAAATGAACTGTGGGGGGGGGGCTATGTCATACATGGCACTGGCCTGACATTACTGAGCATTCATTAACCCCTTCCAGTCCGGACACTTTCCCCCCCTTCCAGTCCGGACACTTTCCCCCCCTTCCAGTCCGGACACTTTCCCCCCCTTCCAGTCCGGACACTTTCCCCCCCTTCCAGTCCGGACACTTTCCCCCCCTTCCAGTCCGGACACTTTCCCCCCCTTCCAGTCCGGACACTTTTACCCCCTTCCTGTCCAGGCCAATTTTCAGCTTTCAGCGCTATCACACTTTGAATGACAATTGTGCGGTCATGCAACACTGTACCCATATGAATTTTTTAGCATTTTTTTTGAGACATAAAGCTTTATTTTGGTGGTATTTATTCACCACTGGGATTTTTATTTTTTTTGCTATGTAAATGAAAAAGTCCAAAAATTTTGAAAAGTGTTTTTCTTATAAAATGTTGCAAATAAATAATATTTCATCATATCTTGGCCAAAATGTATTCCGTTA
>NW_028318742.1:1040000-1130000 GCF_062004578.1 Staurois parvus | reverse complement strand
GACACTGTTTTGCAATAAAGTCAATAGGAGGCTTTTTTACATTGACGTCAATGAGACGTGATTTTGCATTGAAGTCAATAGAGGGCGTTTTTGCATTGAAGTCAATGGGATGACGCAAACATGAAAATACACTTTAAATTGGACAACAGTTAACAAAATGGACACTGGAACTGGTGCTAATACAGTTGGATGCATACAAAGGATATTTGCCAAAGTTTATAAACATTTCTTTTATTAAACATATAAAAAATTTACAAAATATGCATTTTAAAACATATATTCTGCCCTAGCACATCCTACCAGTCAGTCACTTCCATCTACAGTATATGCCATGAAGGCACAGTTCTTTTACAGTCTAATAGCTGGGTCATGTGATATGGTAAGAGGAAAGATCGATGCTTGTCACAGTAAGAGAAGATAAATCTCAAAAAGCGTACAATACTAATCAATATTCGCCTTCATGTAGCACTATCCTAGAATAGGATGCTGGAGAGGTTTAGGTAAATTTAATTTTTAAGCTCACCTGTAATTAGTAGAGTGGGGTGAGCATTTTTGGCTGCTCTGGGTCTCACTGGCTGGAGGTTCAACTGCCTCTCCTCTGCCTTCTAGTGGATTCTAGAATGTAGAAGGTTGGAAGAGGCAGACCCTGGGACTGAATTTTCAAAATGTTTGAGCCAATCCCTAGGAGATTAGATGCCCAGTAGATGGCTGAGGAGTGCATACGTAGCCTGGGGTGTGGGTCTTGTCCGGGAGGAGAGGACCCAACCTGGAGGGTGGCTGTCCTTCTGGGCAGAGTAGCTGAAGCCTTCAGAAGTCCATCGAGGTCCCAGCTCAGAGACAGCTGGGGGGGGGCTACTTTCTAAAAGGAGCCTGAGAAAATTCAAAGGGGGTTCACTGAGGCTCTGGCCTGGACGTTCACAGGAGATGTGTCTGGCTGGTATTGGATGGAGGCATTCAAGTACATGGGAAATATAGATTGGAATGTGAGATCCTAGTGACTGTCCCTGCTTTAACCCTTTGACTATCTGCTCTACGGTTGCTGATATGGGACCGTTCTTTTGTTTAGAGTCCCAGGGTTGCTTGTTCTCCTATGGTCAGCCAAGAGGAGAATTGTCACTCTTTACGTCTGGAGGAAAAGAAATGTAATCTCCAAACACGGAAAGGTTTCTTCACTGTGAGAGCTGTGAAAATGTGGAATAGACTCCCTCAAGAGTTGGTTCTGGCCAGCTCAGTGGATTGCTTTAAAGAAGTCCTGGATTCTTTCTTGGATACACAGAATATAACATGATACTAATATTTATAGGTAACGTTGATCCAGGGAATGTCTGATTGCCTCTCGGGGGATCAGGAAGGAATTTTTTCTCCTGCAGGAGCAAATTGGATCATGCTTTGATGCTTTTTCTGCCTTCCTCTGGATCAACTGTGGGTATAGGATTATAACTTTTTTTTTTTTTAATGGTTGAACTAGACGGACTGAACTAGACTGACTTTTTGTCTTTTTTCAGCCAGACTAACTATGTAAATACTGTATATGTAACTTTTGCATTACTTTCAATGATACTGACATCTCTTGGCATGGCACTTTAACTCTAGGTTTACTCACTTACTTCATGACCCAAAATGTGGAAATCCTTTGATGTGTAGAAGCTGCCAGCCAATATTCAGGATCTCTACATTTAGAATGTTAATGTTATGAAGAGTCTAGACAAATCAAAGAGCGTCCTCTGCTTAATAAATTTGGAGTATCCCAAAAGTTCACTCTGCACCCTATCAAAATCCAACGAGCATCAAATCTTAAAAATGCTTCCCTGCCTGGTCCTTGATCATGCTGGTATGTACCTGACCGCCTTTGCACCCAATAGGGAATAGAACCTCGGACAACTCTGTGGGGCCCCTTGGGGGTCTGCACTACATATTTCATAAAGTTAACCTTATTACAAAACCTCCCCACATTAAATCTTCATTTATACACAAGGCTTTTTTCTCAGACAATAGGTGTAGGAACTCTCCTTTGCCAAGTTACACCCTTGTCTCCACCCCTTACCCACCTCCAAGCACTGTTCCTTGGCTCCATTCCCTCCCGTATCACTCTTTTAGAGAATACCGAATCAAATATCATTTTGTGGTGCTGAGTAATTTGTATGGAATTTGTTAATGATAACAAGAGCAGTAAAATAGATTGCCTGCAGCCAGCAACAATGGATCAAGCCAGCAACAATAGATCTCCAGAAACAATAGATCTCCTCCAGCAACAATAGATCCCGCTGGAAACAATAGATCTCCCCCAGCAACAATAGAGCTCCCAGAAACAATAGATCCCTCTGTCAACAATAGATTCCTTCAGCAACAATAGACCCCCCAAGGAAAATAGAGTCCCCCAGCAGCAATAGTTCTTCCCTTAAGTCAGCAATATTAGACCCCTCTCTGAACAGTAGATCTATCCTATCAACAATTGAACCCACCCCCAGCAATAAAGGCCCACCCCAGCAATGATAGATTCCCCCAGCAACAAAAGACCCCCCCAGCAACAATAGATCCACCACCAGCATCAATAGACCTCTCCAGCACAACAGACACCCCACAAAAATAGACCCCCCAGCAACAATAGATCAATAGACCCTTCAGCACATCCCTGCATTCCTTGCCATTACATTCAGTGCTGGAGGTGCCAGAACTGCGTTTCCCCGCGTCACTGCTGAAAAAAGAGTCCTGCTTATATGTATATGAAATTGGCAATATGCTAGACACAATCCTACCCCACAAACCGCAGGGAACTCACAATGGATTCCAGGGCCACAATTCAGATCACCCCACATGAGGCGTGTGCAGGGGCGGACTGACCATTTGGAAACTCGGGCACTGCCCGAGGGCCCGGGGTCAGTAGGGGGCCCCATGAGATGCCCCTGGTACTTTTTTAATAGGCTTTTTTGAGTTTGGGCAAGGACACAGGGGCCCCATGATCCCCTATTGCCCGGGGGCCCCATGAGTTGTCAGTCCGCCCCTGGGCGTGTGTATGCATATACACAGATACATGGCCACACACACATACATAAATGATGTATTCTAGGTTACAATACATGGGCTCATAGCCTGCCATCTCAGAAAGTGACCAAATATGTTTGAACTATATTTGCATAATACCTTGTATGTAATGGGGTCTACAAACAAGCAATTCAAATAAATCATTGGTATCCTTCTCAAAAATACATCAGAGCAGTCTTTCTCAATCTTTTTACCCCCAAAGAAACCCTTACAACAATTTTCTGGTCTCATGGAACCCCTAGTAAGATTAGTCCATTAGTCTAACTTGCCTATGGAGGGTCACAGAGGGTAGCAAAGGGACAGAGATAGGATACTCCAGCTCTTGCACCACAAGGTTGAACAAACCTTTATCAGTGAGCAACACTTCCTAGCTCTTCATTCAATGACAGAATGTCTAGTTGACTATTTTCTGTTCTTTACTTAACCCCCCTGGCGGTATTCCCGAGTGTAGTTCGGGGTAAATTTCAGCACCAAAAGTGGTAACCCAAGCTACACTCGGGAATACCATGTGGCGCTGCTCCGGGATCCCTCCAGCACTTACCTTGTCCTGCAGTCCCGTGATGTCCCCCCTGCAGCGTCCCCGGCCATGTTCTCTGGTCGATGCCGAGATCTGTCTTCTGGGTTCCGTTCCCTGTGAGTGTCAGTACGTACGGGCAGGGGCGGAATGACAACTCATGGGGCCTCCGGGCAATAGGGGATCATGGGGCCCCTGTGTCCTTGCCCACACTCAAAGCACACCCAGAAAAGCCTATAAAAGGTACCAGGGGAATTTCATGGGGCCCCCTACTGACCCCGGGCCCTCGGGCAGTGCCCAAGTGCTCGAATGGTCAGTCCGCCCCTGCGTACGGAACATACGGGGGACAGAACCGGCGGGAAATGTAAAAATTTAAAAATGTGACGTTCACTAAATACACTAAAATCACATAGTATAACATTCCTGTATCAAACCATTTCACATACATTTTGTCCCGAGTGCTTTGTCCGGCGCCCTGCCTGCATTTTTACTGTTCTTTCTGCCTGGAAACTGAGAAACGTCCATGGCGTCCAAAAAGCGTCCCTTTAGGTCAAAAGTGGATTTAGACCGGCTAGAGAACAGCGATAGTAAATCAGAACCACTTGCAGAATTGAGTGATAATGATTCGTGGGGGAAATTCCTCATCAGACACTGAAAACGATTCTGCGACTTTGCTCAGTGATGTGCGAACTTGTCGCTATATTTCACATTTCAGTGTTTTTGGTTTGATTACATTATTGAATTAAATTTATTATTATTATTTTTTATGATTATTTATTATATTATAATTTATGATTTCGTGTTTCAAGTTTTATCCTACCCGGGATGTTTACTAGACTCTTGTTCGGACAGATTTCAGTGAGTTATTCCTAAAAATTACAGGCCTACAATAAAAAAACAACATATTTCCATGCAAAAAAATTTACCGCTTTGAGCACAGAAATATAGACATAATCAGACTGATAGGGAGGTTAAGGCTTTAGCATACCAAGACATTTTGGACAATTAAAGAAAATATATATAATAGCGCCTATGGAAAATAGAAAATTATATATAAATCACTTGTAGTGTACCAGCTGCAAAAAATCACCATAAGTAAATAAAGTGTAACAATTATTGCAATAAATATTTTGCGCTAGTGAATATATCCATAAAAAAAAAATATATATATATATGAATAATAATTGAAAAAGAAAAAATATTAAAAAGAAAAAGTTCAAATAATAAGTCCACAATATAAAGTATAAATAACACAAAAAATGTGCAAAGAAGTGTCTAAATGTGACAAAACACCACCAAAAACCTTGATAATATGATGGCAAGTCATCCGTAGGTATATCTTCAGGAAATGAAATTCTGCAGAACACCGATCCACATAGACCAATATCAAAATGGAAAAACTTTTCAAATTATCACGGAAATCCACTACTCCAGAAAAAAACACCTTTAATCGTATCCAAGGAAGAAGATGCCAGGCACTCGAAAGAAACAAAAGAACTTCATGGTGCAGTATTATAAAAACCAAATTCCTTTATTAGGTACTCATTGCACTTAACTCAGGAGGTGTCCCAGCCGACCCCAGCGTCAACAGCATAACAGCAATCACAGAAAACGAACCTAGCTACTCAGCACATGCGCAGTAGCTCGTAGACAAACGTAATGATGTCACATCAATCAAGCTCGGCCCTACGCGTTTCATCATCGACGTCCTCCGTCCTCCTTGCTGTTATGCTGTTGATGCTGGTGTCGGCTGGGACACCTCCTGAGTTAAGTGCAATGAGTACCTAATAAAGGAATTTGGTTTTTATAATACTGCACCATGAAGTTCTTTTGTTTCTTTCGAGTGCCTGGCATCTTCTTCCTTGGATACGATTAAAGATGGTTTTTTCTGGAGAAGTGGATTTCCGTGATAATTTGAAAAGTTTTTTCCATTTTGATATTGGTCTATGTGGATCGGTGTTCTGCAGAATTTCATTTCCTGAAGATATACCTACGGATGACTTGCCATCATATTATCAAGGTTTTTGGTGGTGTTTTGTCACATTTAGACACTTCTTTGCACATTTTTTGTGTTATTTATACTTTATATTGTGGACTTATTATTTGAACTTTTTCTTTTTAATATTTTTTCTTTTTCAATTATTATTCATATATATATATATATTTTGGACAATTAACTGCTCTTAACTTTGTGGGAAGAGTTTGGGGATGACCCCTTCCTGTTCCAACATGATTGCTCACCAGTGCACAAAGCAAGGTCCATAAAGACATGGATGATCCAGTTTGGGATGAAGGAACTTGACTGGCCTGCACAGAGACCTGACCTCAACCCCATAGAACACCTTTGGGATGAATTAGAGTGGAGATTGTGAGCCAGGCCTCCTCCCCCGACATCAGTGCCTGACCTGACAAATGTGCTTCTGGAAGAATGGTCCAACCTTCCCATAGACACCCTCCTAAACCTTGTGGATGGCCTTCCCAGAAGAGTTGAAGCTGTTATAGCTGCAAAGGGCGGGGCCAACTCAATATTGAACCCTACGGACTAAGACTGGGTGGCCATTAAAGGTCATGTGCGTGTAAAGGCAGGTGTCCCAATAGTTTTGGCAATATAGTGTATATACTCTTTATATTGTTCTGGATTTTAACCTCCCTAGCGGTCTGATTATTTTAGATTTTTGGTGCTGAAAGCGGTACCATTATTTTGCATGGAAATTTGGCGTTTTATATTGTAGACCTGTAATTCTTAGGAATAACTCACTGAAATCTGTCCGAACAAGAGTCTAGTAAACATCCCGGGTATGATAAAATTTGAAACACGAAATCATAAATTATAATTGAATAAATAATCTTAAAAAATAATAATATAATAATAATAAATTTAATTCAATAATATAATCAAACCAAAAACACTGAAATTTGAAATACAGCGCCAAGTTCGCACATCACTGAGCAAAGTCGCAGAATCGTTTTCAGTGTCTGATGAGGAATTTCCCCCACGAATCATTATCACTCAATTCTGCAAGTGGTTCTGATTTACTATCGCTGTTCTCTAGCCGGTCTAAAACCGCTTTTGACCTAAAGGGACGCTTTTTGGACGCCATGGACGTTTCTCAGTTTCCAGGCAGAAAGAACAGTAAAAATGCAGGCAGGGCGCCGGACAAAGCACTCGGGACAAAATGTATGTGAAATGGTTTGATACAGTAATGTTCTACTATGTGATTTTAGTGATTTTTGTGAATGTCACTTTTTGTCATTTTCAAATTTCCCGCCGGTTCCATCCCCGTACGTCCTGACGTCGCAGGGAATGGAACCCAGAAGACAGATGCCGGCATCGGCCGGAGGACATTGCCGGGGACACTGCAGGAGGGACATCGCAGGAGCGCAGGACAAGGTAAGTGACAGAGGGATCGCGGAGCAACGCTGCAGTGTATTCCCGAGTGTAGCTCAGGGTTACCGCTTGGTACTGAAACTTTACCCCGAGCTACACTCGGGAATACCGCCAGGGAGGCTACCAGTTCCCTTCATTGCAACTAAGGGGCCAAGTCCAACCCCTGAAAAGCAACCCCACACCATAATCCCCCCTCCACCAAACTTTACACTTACATAGTCACATAGTTACATAGTTTGTCTAGCTGAAAAAAGACAAAAGTCCATCTAGTTCAACCACTGAAAAAATAGAAAAAAAAGTTATAATCCTATACCTACAGTTGATCCACTTGGCACAATGCAGTCAGGCAAGTACCATTCTTCTGGCAACCGGCAAACCCAGACCAGTCCATCAGATTGCCAGACAGAGAAGCGTGATTGGTCACTCCAGAGAACACGTCTCCCCTGCTCTAGAGTCCAGTGGCAGCATGCTTTACACCACGGCATCTGCCGCTTTGCATTGCACTTGGTGATGTAAGGCTTGGATGCAGCTGCTCAGCCATGGAAACCCATTCCATGAAGCTCTCTATGCACTGTTGTTGGGCTAATCTGAAGGCCACATGAAGTTTGGAGGTCTTTAGCTATTGACTCTGCAGACAGTAGGCGACTTCTGCGCACTGTGCGCTTCAGCATGCGCTGACCCCGCTCTGTCATGTGACGTGGCCTACCACTTGGTGGCTGAGTTGCTGTTGTTCCCAGTTGCTTCCACTTTGTTATAATCCCACTAACAGTTGAGCGTGGAATATTTAGTAGCCAGGAAATGTCACGGATGGACTTATTGCACAGGTGACCACCTATCACGGGACCACGCTTGGAGTCACTGAGCTCCTGAGAGCGACCCATTCTTTCACAAATGTTTGTAGACGTAGTCAGCATGCCTTGTTGCTTGATTTTATACACCTGTGACCATGGAGGGGATTGGAACACCTGAATCACATGATTTGGAGGGCGGGCCCAATACTTTTGGCAATATAGTGTATATTGCACTCACATATTTCAGTGACAGCGGCACTTTCAGTAGGCATAGAAAGAACCAAATACTGTGTACCTCCGCTCACTGTACCTGAGCTAGCATGCGGAAAGTTACTGTGTGGAATTATTATATGGACTTTTTTCACATTTATTTTGATATATTTTTATGCTGATTATTGTTTATTCTAGCTATTCATGTGAGTATTATTCATTGTAATAATTGACACGAGTAGCGCCTTTTCTTAGATCAATATATTTATAGTGTTAGCGCACTTTTAAGGCGGCTTCTCCCCATTATCATTGTGGAACTGGAGGTGGCGCCCCGGTTTGTTTTGCTTGATTTTGGATGTTCCTTTTTTTTAAAAAATACAGACTACAACCTATCAAAGTTCCTCAGATAATTCCTAATTTTTTACAATGCACATTTTTTTTATGAATAGGATTATGTTCCTCAAACAAGTCAAACACGAATTTCACATTTGTTCTTGAATGTAGCGCTGACATTTTTTGCTTTTTCAGTCCTATCAGCTACGTGTTTTGTCAAAATAATACTCCACAATAAAGGGGACCTGTGTTCCAGAAAATTTTTAAAGAGGAGTTTAGTCTGTAAATAACAATTAAAAGTCAGCAACTACAAATTCTGTCTGCCGACTGTTATTAAATGGACACTTACCTATCCAAGGATCCAGTGCTGTCCTCACCTGAGCTAGTTCTTCACTAGCTTCTGGGTTCCCGATGCCATATCCTAAGTCCCTGGTCGCATTGGGTGCAATCTTCGCAACCTTCTGTCCGCAATTACAGCGATCATATCAGTGCGGTTCCGACTTGGTTAGAGCCGCACTGATTTCTAAAGTAGTACAGGCACTACTTTTGGTGCATTTTGCATAGATATCTTTATCAGATGTCTTGCAAATCATGCCTGAAATCGGCATGTCCCCCAACTTTGAAATCATGCGACTTCACTGTAAGTCACGCGATTTCAAAGTCGGGCTTGATGTGACCGGGGTGTAACTGTGGGCAGCCAGCTGTTTGGCTTTTGGATTCACAGCCACCTGCCCACTGCACATGCATGAGCCGTGCTGTGCTTTGTGAATATTCCCCCAGTCTTCTTGGACCTGTGACGTGTCTCAGAAGACTGGGGGGCTTGAGAGAAGGAGAACTTCTGCTTGGATTGAAGATCAGAATGGAAGTTGGAGTGGGTACCTATCATAACTAGGTACCTGCTCCCCCCCTCCAAAATTAAATGCCAAGTTAGGTGGGGGGGGGGTAGACTTAAAGCGGAACTTCCCCTTTTGGGTGGAGCTCCACTTTAAGTTTATGTATTAGGGTCCTTGCACACGATTTGAATGTATGAATGCCAGATCTTTCTGGCAGAAAGTTCCTGTGCAAAAAAAGTGACAGCAAAAGCAGAAGCCCTCCTCTGTATACTCTTTGCAGGTCAAAACATTAGCTGTTACATAACATAACAGCCAGGCAACTAGCATTTTTAGAAGCAGAGGAGAGCATTGACATCCTCCATATTGGTGGTGTCTGTCACTATGTGAGAAGTGATCTCAAAGTGAGTGTGAAAGAAGACCTAGTTGATGGAGAGTGTGATGAGGCTGAAGTATTATGGGTAGAACTGCACATGGGGGGTGCATACTGCAAAGGCAATCATTGGAGTTTGTTATAGGCCTCCCAGTGTTAATGAGGAGGTGGAGACTCAGCTCCTTGCACAGATCAAAAGGGCTGCAAGGGCTGGGACAGTGATAATAATGGGGGATTTTAACTACCTGGAAATTGACTGGAGTAGTGGTACTGCAGAAACAGTTAAAGAGCAAAAATGTATAAACCTACTACAGGACAATTTTATGGTACATTTCATAGAAGCCCCAACTAGGAATAATGCTCTGCTGGACCAGGTAATCTCAAACAATGCAGAGCTTATTACGGATGTCCATATAAAAGAACATTGGGTAGCAGTGACCATAACATGATTTCATGTATTGTTAACTGTAAATAGCAAGCACATACAGGAAAAAAAAACCACCCAACTTTAAGAGAGCTAATATTCCAAGTCTGAGAGCTGCTCTAAGACTTAGACTGGGAGGGAATATTGGTATCAGTGAACACAACACAAAAATGGGAGTTCTTCAAAAAGACTGTATGTGAACACACTGCAAAATATATTCCCATGGGCAACAAGTTTAACCTCCTCGGCGGTATGATTCTTTCCGATTTTTTGTGCTGAAAGCGGTACCATTTTTTTGCATGGAAATATGTAGTTTTTTATTGTAGGCTGTAATTTTTAGGAATAACTCACTGAAATCTGTCCGAACAAGAGTCTAGTAAACATCCCGGGTATGATAAAATTTGAAACACAAAATCATAAATTATAATTTAATAAATAATCCTAAAAAATAATAATATAATAATAATAAATTTAATTCAATAATATAATCAAACCAAAAACACTGAAATTTGAAATACAGAGGCAAATTCGCACATCGCTGAGCAAAGTCGCAAAATTGTTTTCAGTGTCTGATGAGGAATTTCCCCACGAATCATTATCACTCAATTCTGCAAGTGGTTCTGATTTACTATCGCTGTTCTAAAACCGCTTTTGACGTAAAAGGGACGCTTTTTGGACGCCATGGACTTTTCTAAGTTTCCAGGCAGAAAGAACATTCAAAATGCAGGCAGGGCGCAGGACAAAGTAGTAGGGACAAAATGTATGTGAAATGCATTGAAATAGCAATGACAGCAAAAATGAAATTTTTTAAAAAATTCAAATTTCCCGCCGGTTCCGGCGCCTGTACGTCCCGACGTCACAGGGACCGGAACACGGAAGCCGGATGCCGGCATCAGCCGGAGGAGATGGCCGGGGACGCTGCAGGGGACACATCGTGGGAGCGAAGGACAAGGTAAGTGCTGCAGGGACTCCCTGAGCAACGCCGCATGGTAAGCCTGAGTGTAGCTCGGGGTTACCGCTTTTGGTACTGAAATTTTTCCCCGAGCTACACTCAGGAACACCGCTAAGGAGGTTAAAAGGCTAAAAATCAAACCTATGTGGTTTACGGCCAAAGTTAAAAAAGCTATAGATAATAAGAAAAGAGCTTTTATTAAATATAAAAATAAAGGAACGCGATCATCATTTAAACATTACAAAGGATATAACAGAATATGCAAAAAGGAAATAAAGGCGCAAAAATTGAAAACGAACGTCAGATTGCAAAAGATAGCAGGGCCAACTCCAAAAAAGTCATCAAATATATTAATAGTAAAAAGGTTCGACCGAAGCATGTAGGCCCTTTACAAAATAATCTAGAGTGGGTGACTGGGGACAAAGAGAAGGCAAATTTATTAAATCCCTTCTTCATCTCTGTGTATACAAAGGAGCATGGGGGACCTCTTGTCTATAATGGGCATGGTATTGATACAGGTCCAGATGATCCACATTGGCTCACAATTGATATTATCCAAAAAATATTTAGTATTGCCTCTCAGGGGATCGGGAATTAATTTTTTTCCCAGCAGGAGCAAATTGGATCATGCTTTGCTGTTTTTTTTTGCCTTCCTCTGGATCAGCTGTGGGTGTAGGATTATAACTTCTTTTTTTTAAATGGTTGAACTGGATGGACTTTTGTCTTTTTTCAGCCAGACCAACTATGTAACTTAAGATTTGAATGAAAAAGAAATTAAAATTTCATTTTTTAAAAACTGTTTTATTAAAGAAATAATTATAATACAACCCATAAATGATTTTTAGGCAATATTTAAAAAGTAATTTTGATCATGTAGGAAAACAGATTAAAAAAAAGGTTGAACAAATAAATACAACCAATTGAAACTTTGATCTCCTGTTCCTGCAATTTTTGAAAGCAGGGGATAAGCAGCTCAGGACCTGAACCAATCAAATACAGAGGATCTAAGCCCGCCCCCTACAGTCACGCTGAGTGACAGCAAAACTCAAAGGACCACTAGCGCGGACATGTTGTGTCCTGTAAATGCCCTTCATTCACATTACAATAATATTCAGTATATGACTTATTTTTTATATTACATAGCTTAATCTCACATTTACACACACACAAAGCTGTCCTTTAAATGTGGCAGTCAGTAAATGTGGGGGTCGGCCCCCAACTACAACACCACTAGGTTTAATTCCAATGCTCATTTTTTAGGATCTCTACTCATTTTATAATATGTCTGTACAATCACCTTTAGATCCAACAGCTAGGGAGTGTAAGGGCTTGCCTCATTGGATGCAGATTGATTGGATAGTTTAGGTAGGTTCTTGAATTCCTCAGATTACAAAAACATTTGGTACAATTTTGGTAAATCCAAGTTATTTCATTGCTATTTTTTTTAGGGTCACCATGGACATTGCAATCTGACTATACAATCTCCTTTAGATCTAACAACAATGTAGTATACGGCTTGGCTCATTGGATACAGATAGTTAAAGCAATTTCTCCAATTTCTCAATTTACATAATTTTGGAAACATTTTGGTAAAACTAAAGTTAATTGTACAAAGATAATATGGTCAGATTGTAATGGGTATGGTGATGTTGCAGGCCCAATCTCTTCTTCGGCGGCAGAGGAAGGCGATCTTTCCTCTTGGACATGTGAGATCCACTCAATGCAGGCTGTGTAATGATGTGACCATCCAGTGGGAGTGACCATGACACCTTGGGCTCAGTGGAAGTCGGTTGATGAGGCTGGCTGTCATTCAACCTAGAAGAAATTGGTAGGGATAATGCTGGAGTATGGAGAGGAGATGTAGTACTTGTCCCCAATTTTTTTAATATAGCAGAGAGGAGAAGCCCTAGGAACTTTAAAAATAATAATAATATTTGCTTTAAAGTGTACGTATAAGCATTTTTTTTAGTTTTGGATTCAAATTGGTTAAAATCCTTGTTTATTTTTTTGCTGTCTGTGTACCATTGGAGAAATTTTTCTTCACTTCCTGTCCCAGAGATGCAACAGAAAGTTAGGGAAGATCCCCAAAGTGATGGAGATTCCCCTCTTACACAGTTGTCCTGAAGCAGGTGTCCCCATTGGAAGACTTCCTCTCTCTTGTTCTGGGGACAACTCTAAAAGTTTGGATTTCCCCCTGCTTTCTTTCTTGGTGGCAATTGTCACCAGCACAGATAGAGAGTGACTCTCCGCTATGGGGACAGAGATAGCAATAAAAACTTGACCAGTGGTCTAATCCTTTCCCACTCTTTCCAAAAGGATTTGCCTAGAAATATACATTAATTTGTAATTTGTTGTTGTAAATGCTCCAGTAGCCCTAGAACTACTACTAGTCTCCCTAACTGTCACTTTTCCTGGACACCTTGGCCTGTGGAAATGACAAGTCAAAAACAATTATATATAGATATATATATATAATTTATTCATAATCAGTTTTAAAATGTAATGATATTTTTCAAGCCATTCCACCCTATAAACTGCTGTGATTTTTAATAGCTGCCAAAAATATGTAACTTTTGTTGGCTTTGTAACCATGACAGAAGTACTCTAAGTGTATAACTGCCCATAATATCCATTACCTTTTTAAATACAAAAAGCTTCTGTGAACCTTCCTGATTTAGTTTCACTTTGGTAATGCAGTCTGACTTTCATTGACCTCATGGCTATGTCCTGCCAACCACCATTTCTCAGTCCAATGAGAGGAACAATGGCCAGGAAGCGCGCTCTTATTGGACAGGAGGATATCAATCGGTGGAGCTTAAATATGAAGTCAGTATAAGTCAGACCCAAGTAACAAGGTGAAACTAAATCAAAGAGGGCATAGAAGAGGCATCGCTGGCTAATAAAGGTTATAATGGATGTCTTGGGGTGTCTTCACTTCTTTCTGATGGAATGCAGGCTCACTTTAGCATTTATATGTCTGGCAGTGTATGTGCTAAAATAACTACAACAGATAAAACTTGCCAAGAAAATTGAAACTTAACATTCAAAAATATATTCGACAATCCAAGAAAATTTAAATAAAAGGCAGAATGGCAGGAATTTTTCATCAAGCAGAGTATCAATGCGATCCAGCTTTCTGCTTTATGGCTCACAATGGGCCTGTACAATATGTGCATGTAGAATAATAGAAGAGTTCTCCTGAAGATCTGATCATTTGCAGGTGATGAGCTTGAAATGTCATATGGAAAGCACAAAAAGCTGAAAAAAATGCATTACTCCACATAAAGCTTGGCATGAAGGGTTCGGAGTCTGTGCTTAGGCATCACACTGTTCCTTTTTTTCCTTCTTCAGGTTGAGATAGTAGATTCTGTTGGCCTCGGGATAGGTGACTTTAGACAGAGGCAGTTTGTAAATGCCAGGATTGTTCGTGGTTAGTAGGACAAACGTGAGTGTCGTCAGGCAGAACGGCCAAGTACAAGATGGCAACCCAACCTGGAAGAGAGCAATGAGTAATAAATCTGAAGCAAAATGGTGGAAACCATGAAGGAGGTTCACTATCACAACTTTATTCAGTACTTATGTACAGTATATATCTGTTCAGTTGTATGCGACTCTAGGCAATTCTACAGACCAACTTTCTGAGCACAATGTCTGAAACTCTTTGCCTTTTGTGACAGAATTTTGGTGGTCAATTTTTTTATGGGATGGGTCACCAGGTCCTCCTTTGCTTAACCTTTCCCAAATGCTTGGCTTGGGTCTGGCATGCAGAATATGACAACACATGTGCCCAGCCTTACATAGCTATATAAACATACTAGGGCTCATTTAGACAGGAGCCATCTAAACCATTAGCATGTCTTTGAAATGCAGAAGGAGACTAAGTACCAGGAGGAAACCTATGCAATCTCAATGCAGATAATATCTGGCTTTGAACCAAGGACGCCATTGCTGCTTGGCGTGATTGCTCGTAACTAAGGGCGCTTTCACACTAATCGGTAGCAAAAACGCAGTAAAAATACATATGCATTTTTGCCACGATTTTACCACCATTGCGTTGTGTTTTTCTCAGGACTCAAAAACCACATCAAAAACGCAACACAGGTGCATTTTTTGTGTTTTTGGTGTGTTTTTGCCATGTTTTCAATGCATTTCAGTGCGGTGGTGCATTTTATTGCGGCTTTTTAACTGACCAAAAATATACCCCAAAATGTGGCAAGCAGGATTTTTTACACTGCAACTGAAATGCATTGGACCAGTGTAAAGACATTGATTGACATACATAGACATACTGAACATAGGGAAGCATTTTTCTTCAGCTTGTCTTGTGCTTTGTTAACACAAAAGCTCTTCAAAAACTCCTCAGTGTGAAGCACGGTGAGGCACTGAGCCACGCTTGCCTTGGGGAATCGTGGTGGGTGAGCAAAGTAAAGGTGAGTAGGTATTGCTAGGGAGGGAGCATTATAGCAAAGTGTCAAAGGTAGGCATTATCACAACTATATTCAGTACTTATGTATATGTTGTATCCGACTCTCGGCAATTCTACAGACCAACTTTCTGGACACAATGTTCGATACTCTTGAAAGCCTTTTTGATAGAATTTTGGTGGTCAATGTTTTTTTTTTAACCAAACCACTTTGTTTAATGCCCCTCTTCCTCCCAGCAGCCACCACTTTATTTAGCCAATGGAATAAGGAAAGACAACCCTATGTAAGCTCTGGTGCCCTCTAGACATATGGCCAATTACCAGGCACACGCTCCTCCAGACTCAGGAATACAGATTATTTGCTTCACTCTCAGCAGCTGAACAAAGTGTAAGATAGGTGAGTATGTGCTTGTTAGTAGGAGCAGTTAGGATATCGGCTGCTAGATGGCTCAGTCCCAAAGCAGTATGGTAGAGGGAATTATGTTTTTGGGTGTTAGGCCCCCTTTTAGGGAAAGCCTTCCTGTAGTGATGTAATGGGTGGAGCTAGTACCCATATGAAACACAACATGCATGTATAATGAGCAATTATCAAGGCATATAGCACAAAGGTATTTTATTCTTTTTTTTCCTGTTATTTAGTTAACCTGGAATCCCTGCCTAGTTGATTTGTAACCATTCTGACGTGTGACAGAACATGGGATCACCAGTGATAACCGAATCATGGTGACAAAGGAACATTTGTGCTCAGCAACAAACCCTCCCAGGGGCGGACTGACCATTTGGAAACTCGGGCACTGCCCGAGGGCCTGGGGTCAGTAGGGGGCCCCATGAGATGCCCCTGGTACCTTTTTCATAGGCTTTTTTGAGTTTGGGCAAGGACACAGGGGCCCCATGATCCCATATTGCCCAGGAGCCCCATGAGTTGTCATTCCGCCCCTGAACCCTCCTGTTGCCTATAAAAATTCAGCAGCTTCTCTTTGCTTACAGCAGCTTCAGCTCTGTAACAGGCAATGTTGACAGGGCTTTTTTTCAGCGGGAATGTGGGTGAACGCAGTTCCAGCACCACCAGCACTGAATGTATGTAATGGCAAGGGGTGCTGGGATGTGCTGGAAGGTCTGTTGATGTTGGCTGCTGGGGGAATTTATTGTTTCCGGGAATCTATTGTTGCTGGTGAGGGGTCCATTATTGTTGGGGGGGATCTTATGTTGCTGGAAGAGGAGATCAAGCTGGAGGGTCTATTGATAGTGGCTGCTGGGAGATCTACTGTGGCTGGTGGGTGACTATTGTTGCTTGGGTGGATATATACAGTATTGTTGTGGGGGTCTATTGTTGCTGCAGGGATCTATTGTTGCTGACTGGATCTATTGTTGTTGGGGAGATCTGGTGTTTCTGGGGGAACTGTTGTTTCTAATGGGATCTGTTGTTCCTGGCTGCATTAGATCTATTTTATTGCTTGGCTTATTTTTATTAACAAATTCCATACAAATTACTGAGCGCCAAAAACAATACTTGATTCTGTAAAAAGAACGGTACTGGGAGGTGAATAGGAGGTGCAGCCAAGAGACGGTGCTCAGAGGGGTTGGAGGCAAGGGGTGATCGGGAAGGGGGGAGTACCTGCACCTATTCTCTGAGAAAAAAAGCCCTGAACTAACATTTTTTATAAATCATCCGTAAATTACAACAATGGAATTTGGAGCACAGTAAGTGAAAATTAAATTGTACACACTTTCTTATTTACCATACAAAGCTGATATATGTGTCAAAACCTACACATGTCTGGAGTTCCTATACCCCTGAATTAACAAAAAAAAAATAGTGAAAATATTATTTATACAACTTAAACATTACATATTACACAGACTAAAGCTATATTCTTTTGCATTTGTCTCTCTTTATTATAAAAATTATCCAGGGCATTTAAAAAAAACATATTACCAAATAAAGGCCCCATATGTGCCTAGAAAAGTGAAAATCAGTTTTGTATGCAAAGTGGTTAAAAAAAAAAAAACTATTGTTGAGCAAACCACTGCAAGCAAAGAAGTTCAAACTTTGGTCTGGGCACAAAGTTTTTCATTGCCCCAGGACTTAGAAGGGTTAAGTTAATTTCTTTCACCTGCATATCAGAAAAGTTTTCAGTCACTGGAATGGAGTCATGGATTTACTGCAGGAAAAATACTCTGATTGTAGTTTTAGGTTATTTGTATTTCCAAACAATACTTACCACTGCCATCACATTAGCCAATGCTGCTCCTAGGTAGGCACACATCAAAGCTACAAAAAGAAAAAAAAAGAAAACAAATGAATGATCATCTTAGATATGGAGAATCATATTAGATATGTGAATCTAAATCTAAAATCAACTTCATAGATATATACACTACATTGACAAAAGTATTGGGCCCGCCATCCAAAGCATGTGATTCAGGTGTTCCAATCCCCTCCATGGACACAGGTGTATACAATCAAGCCCCTAGGCATGCAGACTGCTTCTACAAACATTGGTGAAAGAATGGGTTGCTCTCAGGAGCTCAGTGACTCCAAGCGTGGTCCCGTGATAGGTGGTCACCTGTGCAATAAGTCCATCCGTGACATTTTCTGGCTACTAAATATTCCACGCTCAACTGTTAGTAGGATGATAACAAAGTGGAAGCAACTGGGAACAACAGCAACTCAGCCACCAAGTGGTAGGCCACGTCACATGACAGAGCGGGGTCAGCGCATGCTGAAGCGCACAGTGCGTAGAAGTTGCCAACTGTCTGCAGAGTCAATAGCTAAAGACCTCTAAACTTCATGTGGCCTTCAGATTAGCACAACAGTGTGTAGAGAGCTTCATGGAATGGGTTTCCATGGCCGAGCAGCTGCATCCAAGCCTTACATCACCAAGTGCAATGCAAAGCGTCGGATGCCGTGGTGTAAAGCACGCCATCGCTGGACTCTACAGCAGTGTTCCAACATGATTACGCACCAGTGCACAAAGCAAGGTCCATAAAGACATGGATGAGTGAGTTTGGGGTGGAGGAACTTGACTGGCCTGCACAGAGTCCTGATCTCAACCCAACAGAACACCTTTGGGATGAATTAGAGTCTCAGGAAGCCATGAAATTGTAAATGCAAAGATATACAAAAACAGTGCAATTGTGTTCAATATACAAGCATGGTAGATCCAAAAGGTGACTTTCTGGGGACCATGAAAGATAGCACAACTGAGTCCACATACGAACACGAAAAAAAAACCAAACCTGTAAAAGATGTTTAACATTCATGGGGGTGAAAGTTCCAATATAGAATAAGGAGGAAGAGGAAAAATAGAAAGAAAGGGAGTGGGGGGAAGGGGGGATAAGGAGGAAAGGAAGAAGTAGGAAAGAGAGGTAGGTCAATAGACAAAAATAGGGTCCTTCCCTATTCTACCTCCTGGGCTGTGTAAGTGGCCCAAAGTATGGTATGTTGTATAATATCAAAACTGGGTCCAATATAAATCAAGCATATGTCTCTTCTTGATGGTGCAACGACATTGTGAAGTCTTCCATGGCACTGATATAATTTACCATTTTGAGCCATTGGCCTATTAATGGGGTTTGGTCTGATTTCCAATTGGACGGAATTAGGGATTTATGGCACTTCTACTTGGAAAATGGATGCTAAAAACAGTATTGAGCACCACCAGCCACCTATGTTTTTTTTTATTCCCACTTACAGGCGGTGCTGTAGTGTGCTTAGAACCATATAATAACCTGCACAGCAAATCCAGTGTTGTCCCACTGCGATCCACTGATAAGGTGCCACACAGCGGGTCCCGTTCTTACATCTTGGTACTCTTCAGCTGATTGCCTTTTCCTTGTGCAAATAGGCATCACTAATCATGCCCTGGACCCACCACCCTTTGGACCGACCCTGCTGCTCCTACAACCTCATAGGAGATGTGATGCAAGTATTTCAAGTGGGTAATGAATAAGCACTGTCTTTAGCATGGAACGCGTTTACCTGCCAGTCCCTCACTGTATTTCCACTGTCTGTACTGGTTTTATCTTGGTTCAATAAAGTGGATTGTTTGGAGTGCAGCCGATCGGACATCCTTTGTTCTCATCTATGCAGCACACAATCTGGGATAACACCTACAGGAGGAGTTGTGCTTGGAGATTGGGAGTCGCTCTACCTTGAGAAGTGGTAAACGTATATTTCAGGAAGCTGTAGGAACACATAATCCTGGCCTAGGTAGTAGGGCTAAAAATTCTTCCTTTTGGGAGTTTCATTCCTCTTTAATAGCTGAGCAGATGCTGCTAAATTACACCCCTTAACAGTTTGTTCTGTTTCTTGGGGATCCGACTGGTGAGATTTCTAGTGTCTATACATCTGCTTTGCCCATTACGAGGGGTTCCCACATGGGTAATGGATTTTTTTTATTTGATGTCATGGAGAATGTTACAGGAGTTGCTGGGACACTGTAACAAACCACCCGACAGCACCTCTATCAGTCCCCTGATAGAGCCTCTCCAGCGTGCGGAGTCTAAGTTCCGGAGCACTTGTTCACCAGGGCCCCTGATGGTGGGGATGGACTTGGAGCGCTCCGGGACCAGGTCGCAGCTACTGGATATCTCTATCAGTGGTAGAGGAGTCTGCCGGAGGCTCCTGCAGGGTGAGAGTCTGATGTGAGGGGACCCGGGGATCCCTGAGGGATGGATGGATGGATGGATGGAGGAATGAGCAAGGGCAGAGTCAAACAAGCCGTGTCGGTAGCCAGGGGGTCGGTGCGGTACAAAACAGTAGGCAAAGAATGGTCGGGTCACACGCAGGGTCAATAACAGGAGATCAAATCTAAAGGGGAACATCCAGGAGCAGAGTCAGGCAAGCCAAGGGGTCAGGACAGGAGAAGGCAGCTAGGTCAGATAATCCAGATCAAAGTACTCACAACACAGGTAACAGGTTATGCAGAAAGACCATTCGGCAACAAGTGTCTGTGCAGGGCTGGTTTAAGTAGCCCGCCCTGCACCTGACAGGCGCAGCCTAGGTCCTAGTGCCTGCCCAGTACTGTCATAGACGACGGGTGCGCCTGGGTCCTAGTGCCCTGCTGCCTGCATGTCTTGACAGACACCTACGCATTTGTAGACCCATGCATCGCGATGGTCCCTGACAGATACACAAAGTTGGGCAGGAACACTCACAACTCACAGCAGGAACAGAGCTGTTGGGAATTATGGCAGGGGTCTCACTGTTGGAGTATACAATAGATATAAGAAACCAGGCACTGGCTTAACATACCAGCATCCACCTGTAACTTAAAAATCAACTTGGATGGATTGAGCCAACAATAGGTTCTTTCTTAGGTAGCCATCATGCTTACGTGAGTGGAACAAGAGGTGAAATCTCAACATGATTGAGCTATACAGCACCATTATATCATCAAAGATATGTTCATTTTTGAATTCTGCAAGGACCTATACAGCAATCTCAGTACTTAATGCCAGTTAGCTTTGTACTCACCACAAGCAATGGCCAGCAGGTGGGACTGCCAGGTGAAAGCGTAGAACATCCCTCCCACTGCGATACAGCCGAGCACCGAGTTATAGCCCCACAGTCCAAAATAGATGGTCTTAAACGGTGCAGCAATGCTTAGCCCTGAAATGAGATCCATTGAGGAAATAGGAATTAATATGGTCAATTTAATTGATGCTTCAACTATACATTTTAAGGAGAAACTATAATCATTTGTATATTTTATTACATGCATACTGTATATAGTCATCAGCTTGAAGAAAACCGGTCAAAAGCGGGCATCTGTCATAATCTAAATCTCCACTCTTGAATTTTTAGTACAGGGAACATCACCTCTTAGGTTTTTTTTTTCTTTTTTAATTACTTCCTTGTATTCTCTCCCTGTCAAAACAGCAGGCACTAAGACCATTATATCTCTTGAGTTGTGATAACAGTCACAACGGGGGGTAGTTATCATTGATTCACTAATAGCTATATTTTCCCAAGTGAAATTCAATAGGATTTGGCCAGAAAGTTAGAAAGATTTCATCTATTTATTATATGACATTCACTAGGCAAATCGTGTTAGTTCAAATTTTCATAGTACAGTAGCAACTAATTTTTTTTAATCTTTGGATACATCTTTGTGGGAATATTTTGGGCAAAATTTACTGACCATCAGAAGTGTCCTTTCATTCCTTTCGCAATGTGCTTTCCATGGTGCTGAAACTGTGTTTGCACACAATTTCAGCTCTAAGAGGGATAATGTCATTTTTTTTTTAATGAAAAGGGTTTTAAAAGCACACAGCACACAGCCCCCTCTGTTATGCTGATACCAGCCCAAATATACTCCTACATTTGGGTGCTTTGAGGATTCACTGAAGAAGTTCCCACCACTAGTATGTTTTATGTGCACAAGAAACTCTGGGGAAGGGGCTTCCCTGACATCATAGCCCATATTTGGACTACGACCAAATAAAATAAGCAGTGATGTCACAAACAAGGATGAACCCTGTGATGTTATTGCCTATTTTTAAACTTAGTCCATGAGGGCCAGGTAGGTGGAACATGAGCCTCCCCCTCCCCAGCAACCCCTCCTGGGTGCTGAACAGCCTGCTGCTAGTCAGTATTATGCTAAGGCGCTGGGGAAGGAGGTCCTGATTTTAGGGTTCCCAAAGTTCCACCCAATGCTAATTGTATGTGGGCTGGTATCTGCATTGAGGACACCAGCCTGCATGTCTGGCATGCCAGATTGGTTCATTTGGAGAAGGGGGGCATGCTTCTTTTAGAGGGAATGTGGAAAATCAAATCTTGGTAAAAAATGGGTGAATATTGGGCAAATTTCTAATTAAATCATTGATAGATACACCCCAAACTTTCATATAAGAAACTGATCGGTCCATTCTGCTCCAGATGGATCCAAACTTTCCTACACTCATTTCCATTGAGGACACCAGCCTGTATGTCTGGCATGCCAGATTGGTTCATTTGGAGAAGGGGGGACACGTTTCGTTTAGAGGGAATGTGGAAAATCAAATCTTGGTAAAAAATGGGTGAATATTGGGCACATTTCTAATTAAATCATTCAAAAATACACCCCAAACTTTCATATAAGAAACTGACTGGTCCATTCTGCTCCAGTTGGACCCAAACTTTCCTACACTCATTTCCATTGAGGACACCAGCCTGTATGTCTGGCATGCCAGATTGGTTCATTTGGAGAAAGGGGGACACACTTCGTTTAGAGGGAATGTGGAAAATCAAATCTTGGTAAAAAATGGGTGAATATTGGGCACATTTCTAATTAAATCATTCAAAAATACACCCCAAACTTTCATATAAGAAACTGACTGGTCCATTCTGCTCCAGTTGGATCCAAACTTTCCTACACTCATTTCCATTGAGGACACCAGCCTGTATGTCTGGCATGCCAGATTGGTTCATTTGGAGAAGGGGGGACACGCTTCTTTTAGAGGGAATGTGGAAAATCAAATCTTGGTAAAAAATGGGTGAATATTGGGCAAATTTCTAATTAAACCATTGATAAATTCACCTCAAACTTTCATATAAGAAACTGACCGGTCCATTCTGCTACAGATGGATCCAAACTTGCCTACACTAATTTCCAAGCACACATCAAGTTTATTGATTAACTAAGGGAGGGTCTACTATCACCTGCTATTGATTAGGGAGGTCACAGAAGATCTTAAATAATCTCTATTATAACTTTCTCCTAAAACTCTGTTAGTATTTAAGGCCTTTGACCATCCAAACAACACTATAGTTACATTAATTATATACAACATATACTATAGCAGTGGTCAAAAGCCATAAACAACACAATAAACAACTGTACAAGAGGAAATTACAACTGAGAAAGAGAAAAGAAAACACCAAACAGCAACTGAACCAAAAAACCAGAAGAACTCAAATGTGAGGAGGGAAACCACTGGAGATCCCTCTATAAATAAGCACAGTTTAGCATGAAATGCATAAGTGGTTTGTCAGCTTTCCCATCTATAACACTTTTTAATGCAATAAAAAGATTTATCCAACATACGTTGGTTGCACTGTCACATACATTCTTTGAATCTTTTTTAACTGTTAGTCCCACTTGTCATGATCGCACGGTCGCCGCCACCAACATGCGACAATTGTACGACCGCGACTAACAGTAATACGTCACGCCCGCGGCGTCAGACCCCAGACCTTCGTGACCGAAGGAACGGACGATCTAAAACCCCGGTGTGACGTGCGTAACAAGGCCCCACCCAGCTGCACCCTGCACAGCGATTGTCCAACTAATGGGCTACAATCGGTGCCTGCAGCCTGAATGCGCTTGTTACTGGGTCGGGTTAATTACACAACTAACCCTCTACTGCCACCACCACTTTTGTCGGAGACTGGGAAACTCCCGTTATCAAATATACACTATGATGATTGAAAAGTCGCCAGTCCAATGCAGACCCCGCAGGCCAATTGGGCAGAGAATTAAACAAACACAGTAGCGTCTCTTCGAAAGGCAGGAATTCGTGAATTGCAAGTAAGCGCTTAAAAACAGTTTAACACTTTCAGAAAGAAAGATTTATTACTAAAAGAGTCAAACAGGTGCAATAAAATATTTACAAAGAGGGTCACGAAAATATATATATATATATATATATGTATATAAAGATACAGCAGAGAGATAATAGGAAGGAAGTTACAGGGTTAAGTTACTTGCCAATATGCCTTGGTTTGTAAGCAGATCCAAGTGCAGAGCAGGAAGGATCTTTGATCTCCCTTTTGTTACCGATGTTAAGTTGGGAGATGTGTGTTTCTTCTACCAGGCCTGCCAGCCTGTCTCTTTTTTAAAAATCCCTCTGCAAGGGGGGGTGGCTCTGAATACTGGCCATTACGCTGTTTTGGGAGGGGTCGGGAGAACTCTGAATTAGAACCAACATCTGTCATCTTTAACTGTTAGGTTCTGTGAGGTTTCAACTTCTTTCAAGTCCGGGGAGAAGATGCCTTATCTGTTTTATGATGGGTGAGTCTACACAAGTTTCTCAGGTCAGTGCTTTAGGTGAGGAAGGTTACACTTTCGCAGACTGCCTGGCACCGGACTGAGGATGCCTTAACTTGGGTTGACCCCCCCCATCTGCCAGGATATAAATTTTGGCTCTCAGGAAGGGAGGGGGTAGGGAATGAATGATCGAGGAATACCTCAAATAAAAAGAAAAGGAAAAGGGGAACTCCGCGTCCAACTCTGATGAGCAAGTTTGCTACACCGCCCTCCTCTGGCAGCCCAGATAGAGTTGCAGTTATCAGTCCTAAGCTCAGGCAGTAGACGGATTAACTACCATAGGTTAACAGTTTGTTACTGAGCTGACATTGCTGCTCTAAGCAATACAACTAAATAACAGCACATACACCTATCCCAGAGAGGTAAGGTTTTACAATTCTTACAAGTCCTGGGTGCAAAGGGGTTGATTTACAAACACTGGAGAGTGCAAAATTTGGAGCAGATGTGCATGGTAGCCAATCAGCTTCTAATTCAGCTTGTTCAATTAAGCTTTGACTATAAAACATGAAAGCTGATTGGTTTCTATGCAGAGTTGCATAGAATTTTGCACTTTCCAGTCTTTGCAAAGCAGGCATAGTGACATTAGCCCCTTACATATAGCTACAAAGATCAGTGGTGTCAGTGGGAACTTATCTGAGAGGCAGAACTTGCTCATTGCTCAAGGAACACGGAGCAACCTCTGAAGGAACCATGGGGTTCCATGGAACATTGGTTGAGAAACATTGATTTAGACCAGCAATGGGCAAACTACGGCCCGCGGGCCGTATACGGCCCGGCGGACCTTTTAATCCGGCCCGCGGAGCTAGGCTCCTCTCACAGTCCGCCCTGAAGACCGGTGTAGCATGAAAATCTGTCTCCTATGAGGATCTGTCCCCCTTGACGTATCTGCGCTTGTGCCGGAGATCGCCGATCGGCTGCTAATGCCTGAAACTGGCACATGCGCAGATACGTCGAGGGGGACAGATCCTCATAGGAGACAGATTTTCATGCTACACCGGAACGGCGCGGGACACGGTGAGAGGAAAGGTAAGTGAATTGACACAGGGGGGACTTGGGGACTTAATATGGGGAATGAATTACTATAGGGGGAATGAATTACTATATGGGGGATGAATTACTATATGGGGGATGAATTACTATGGGGGATGAATTACTATATGGGGGATGAATTACTATATGGGGGATGAATTACTATGGGGGATGAATTAATATGGGGGATGAATTACTATATGGGGGATGAATTACTATGGGGGATGAATTACTATATGGGGGATGAATTACTATACGGGGGATGAATTACTATAGGGGGGATGAATTACTATATGGGGGATGATTTACTATATGGGGGATGAATTACTATGGGGGATGAATTACTATATGGGGGATGAATTACTATGGGGGATGAATTACTATGGGGGATGAATTACTATATGGGGGATGAATTACTATGGGGGGGTGAATTACTATGGGGGGTGAATTACTATATGGGGGATGAATTACTATATGGGGGATGAATTACTATATGGGGGATGAATTACTATGGGGGATGAATTACTATATGGGGGATTAATTACTATGCTTACTATGGGGGAATATTACTATACTTACTATGGATGACACATACACATCATTCATCTACTCTTGGTCCAGCCCCCGGGTCCAATATATGAACCCATTGCGGCCCTCAAGTCAAAAAGTTTGCCCACCCCTGATTTAGACAGTATTTTTTAGCATAGAATTAACTTTAAATATTATATTATTCATTTTATGAAGCACTTGAGAAAGCTAAAACCAAGCAAAAAAAAATCATCCTAAACACAATTGTTGACGTACCTGCAAGCATCCCCATTGCTGATCCAATAGCAGCGTGCATGCAAATGATTGGGGAGGAAATGAAGAGACCGACCAGCATGATGCCACCGCTCCATGGATTATCACACCCGTATACTTGCCCCACACCAACTGGCACAGCTTTCAGCAACTGAAACACATATTATAAATGCCTATGTGTTCTATATATTACATTCCTTTTTAAAAACAAATTACCTATTTGACTTTTCTGATAGCATACAAAAAAAAAAAGATACAGCTTTTTCTTAAAATGCTAGTTTCTTGACTGCTATGCTGACCCTCTTGCTTCAATATCTTGACTTACTAATGTAGATGAAGTAGACAAGGAAGGTCTTCTGACCTTCCCAATTGGCCTACTTGTTTTAGGTCAATGACTTACAAAGAATAACAGTTGTGCAGTTAGCATTTCCACAAGGAGGCCAATAGTCTCCATGTTTCTCTTAGTGAACTTTACTAACAATCAGGGGCGGACTGACCATTTGGAAACTCGGGCACTGCCCGAGGGTCTGGGGTCAGTAGGGGGCCCCATGAGATGCCCCTGGTACCTTTTTCATAGTTTTTTTGAGTTTGGGCAAGGACACAGGGGCCCCATAATCCCCTATTGCCCGGGGGCCCCATGAGTTGTCAGTCCGCCCCTGCTAACAATCAACCTATGACAAACCCCCCTTCAAACCTATTAATAGTAAAAAGGTCAGGTCTGAGCATGTAGGCTCTCTACAAAATAATCTAGAGTGGGTGACTGGGTACAAAGAGAAGGCTAAATTATTAAATACCTTCTTCATCTCTGTATATACAAAGGGGCATGGGGAAGATCATGTCCATAATGGGGATGATATTGACACAGCTCCAGATGAATCACATTGGCTCACAATTGATATGGTCCAGAAATATTTAGACAGAATAAAAGTGAATAAAGCACCTGGACCAGATGGCATACACCCACGGGTCCTTAAAGAATTGAGTTCTGTCATTTCAAACTCATTGTTTCTAATTTTTAGGGACTCTTTAACCATTTCCCAACCGGCCGTTGCATATAAACGGCCGGACAGTGGCAGTGCAGGGTCGGGTGGCCGTTTATAAACAGCCTCCCCGCACCATGCTTGTGCGCGCTCCCTCGGAGCGCGCAGCACCGCGATCCGGTGCCCGCTGTGTCCTCCGGACACAGTGAAACACCGATCGTTGGACAGGACCTCTGTACGAGGTCCCGATCATGTGATCACTGATTGGCCAATCAGTGATCACATGCAAAGTAGTAAGCAAGATGTCACTTGTGACATCATTGCTTACTACGTGTGAAATCTGTGAATGATCACAGAGGTCACATGGTACAAGGCTATTCACAACAGCCTTGTACCATGTGACAAGCTGTGACCAATCACAGCTCACTCAGTAGTTCTCAATGAGTGCAAGAATGCACACAGAGAGAAAGAGAAATGATTGCTTTTACACCCTTTATGGGTGTAAAAGCAATCAGTTTAAAAAAAAAAAATCTTCATCACCCCCCACAAGTAGTACAGTGTCACCATGGTGACTCTGTACTGCTAGGGTGACAGTATGTAAAAAATAAGTAAATAAATAAAAAATAATAATATAAACAAATAAAATAAAAATGTGAAAAAAATGTTTAAAAATTATAATTTTTGGTTATAAACTAATTTGGATTTTTTTTTTTTACTAAACAGATAACGGAATACATTTTGGCAAAGATTTATGATGAAATATTATTTATTTGCAAAATTTTATAAAAAAAACACTTTTTTTCAAAATGTTTGGATTTTTTCATTTACATAGCAAAAAAAATAAAAATCCCAGTGGTGAATAAATACCACCAAAATAAAGCTTAATCTGTCTCAAAAAAATTGTAAAAAATTCATTTGGGTACAGTGTTGCATGACCGCGCAATTGTCATTCAAAGTGTGATAGCGCTGAAAGCTGAAAATTGCCCTGGTCAGGAAGGGGGTAAAAGTGTCCGGTTTGGAAGTGGTTAATGATGAGCATAGTACCGTTGAATTGGTATAAGGCCAATGTGGTGCCTATATTTGAAAAGGGATCAAAGTATTTACCAAGTAACTATAGACCTGTTAGTTTAACTTCTATAGGATAGTTAGGAAGATACTGTAGAGTTTATCCCCTTGCCTACCAAGCACTTTTACCCCCTTCCTGCCCAGGCCATTTTTCAGCTTTCAGTGCTGTTGCACTTTGAATGACAATTGCTTGGTCAAGCAACACTGTACCCATATGAAATTTTAAAACCAAAAAAAAACCCCAATGGTACTTTAAAAGGCATTTACATACCAGAAATAGGATAAAATATATTTTGTAGTCTTTATTATTACAATGTTACATAAAACATCAAACGGCTTACAAATATGATCTATTACACTATATGTGGCAGCTCTCAGCGCTATACATAGACTAGACACGTAGCTCCTTTCACCCGATGCATTTCAGAGATACAACACTCTTTCTTCAGGGGTTATAAGGTATACAGTCTTAATTAGAGAGCCTTTGCTTTGACCAAATGAAGCCGTATTTAAAAACAAATGGTTTCTGCCAGACTACAGTGCGGACAAGGCTCCCAAAAGGAGAGCAACTGTAGTGTGCCACAATGGCCACTGAGGCCCAGAATGCGTTGGCCCAGATAAGTATTCCACTGACAACAGAATTAGATAGTAGTGTGTGAGATAGAGTTGTTAGTGATTAATCCACAAAAATAGTAAAAATAGTTAGTGAACCTGCGGCCAGAACCTGTTCAAATATTTACACATTCTTAACAAGCAGTAGATGAGCTTTAAAATAAAACCCACCTGATATCTTTAGCTGCAAACACTGTATAGGTATAGGATAACTTTTTTTTTTTTTTTAAATGATTGAACTGGATGGACCTTTGTCTTTTTTCAGCCAGACTAACTATGTAACATTCTAAACAAAGTAAAGGATATTTTGGATACTTAATATGGATTTTTAAAGTCCATATTATATATCCAAAATATTCTTTGCCTTGAGTTTTTGGACATGGCACCGAGTACCTTAATAATTATTATGGGATTGTAAATACTGGGTGGCGCCATGGGTACAGCCATGGCGCCACACAGTATTTACAATCCCATAATAATTTTGCACATTCTAAACAAGCCTCACTGCCTTATGTAGCTGCTGTCACTGTGGAACAGTCCATCCTCAAGGAAGCAGTCCAGTTATCTAAGTCAGATCTCTGAGCAGCTTTAGCTACCTCTGCTCTCCTCTTCCAGTGCACCTATTCTGTGTTTTACTAGAGATTAGAAGATCGGTAGGCTGCCAACTTACTGCTGAGAGGGGGAGCAGGGGAGTTGCTGAGTCCCTGCTAGGATAAGAGGAGAAATGTGAGCAGAACTGCTGTAATGCTGTTGTGAGGGGGGTTGCTGAGCTGCTGAAAGACTGCTGGAAGAAGGTTGTAGGGGGTGCTGAGCTGCTGAATAACTAGGAGTGGAGCAAGGGTAGCTGAGCTGCTGACGGTAGGGGGGGATCAGGGGCTTGGGGGGAGGGGTTGAATCTGAGCTGCTGAGTCACTGCTGGAATGAGTAGAAGGGAGTGCTGAGCTGCTGACTCATGGTAGGGAGAGCAGGTGCAGATGAGCTGCAGAAACACTGCTGTGAGGGGGGTTTTTGACCTGCTGAATGACTGCTGGGAGATGGGAGTAGGCGGAGCTAAGCTGCTGAATAAGTGGTGGGAGGATAGCAAAGGGATCTAAGCTGCTGAGCCATTTCTGGGAGGGGGAACACATGAAGCCAAGCTATTGGGTCAATGTTGGGAGTTGGGCACCTGAGAGAAAGTGAAAATGCTTCTGTTTTGACATTTGAGGATGGATTGCCCCACAGTGTTTGCAGCTAAAGATATCAGGTGGGTTTTATTTTAAAGCTCATCTACTGCTTGTTAAGAATGTGTAAATATTTGAACAGGTTCTGGCCGCAGGTTCACTAACCCCAATCAATATCTGCTTCAAATGAGTTTCACACTTGTAGTGCAATCTTGTAATGAACAGGAAACCTGCCTTCTGTAGCAGACTTACCTGTGGTATGTCGACGTCAGACCAGGACATGTTTGGGACGACACCTGTAGGCCGAAAGTCCACAGTGGGGAAGAATTCATTGTAGGGGCCGGTGGCAGCCAAGTGCAAGCAAACAGCAATATTGAAAGGCAGCGTAAAAACTGGCAGGTCCCACTTGCTAAAAATGTTAGCCAAAGCACTGGACAGGACTGGACTGCAAGAGAAGACATTGGACATCGAAAGGTAATTAAACTGCAGATGCACCCCAGCCCTTCATAAAAGTTCTGCCTTAGACTGAATAACATACCATGTCATTGACATGACAGCCACAGGGAAAAGCAGCCACCCGTACCAGTCTCCTTTAGTTGAGAACACAGCCATTAGCAGCCCCACTAACATTGCACTGTATCCGTGGAGTCCGGCCGCTATCGCTGACCTATTAAATGAGAAAAGCAGTTATAGATGACTCTGCTTCATACCTGATGTACATTTCAATTCCATCAAGCTAATTATCAACCCTTTGCTTGTTCAGCCAGATAATGTGATTGAAAAGTATAGTGCCCTCCTCTAGTTAGGCTGCTAGGTAAAATTTCATTTTTGGCTTAACTGTAGTCAGTAGAGCAGCAATTGATTATTTTTGTCTGGTCAGGGTTCCTAGCTGGGTGTTTGATTTCTTCCATCTGCTTCTGGAAGAAGCTTCCAGAATATAGGGCAAGGGGAGTCAAATGATCAGCATGAATATTTAGGCTCCAACTAATCCCTGGAAGGAGGTGTCCAGAAGGTAGCTGGGGTGATGATAAATGTTTGGGAGGCCTTTCCAGAGTTTTCTTTTAGGCTCCAACTAATCCCTGGAAGGAGGTGTCAAGAAGGTAGCTGGGGTGATGATACATGTTTGGGAGGCCTTTCCAGAGTTTTCTTTTCTCTCTTAAGAGGGTTCCAGCAGCCCCTTGGAGAGAGCTACTGAGACAAGAAAAAGCAGTCTGGGCCTCAGCAGGGGCTGGGCTGAGGGTCCGGCGGACATTGTTTATGGATATTTGCTGGAGGACATTATCGGGAAAAGGATCTATTGTCTCCCTCACTGAGGAAATACCTGAAGAAGCTGGGTGGCAGACAGCTCCTGGGACATTGTGAGCAAGACCTTATTTGGGACTGTAGTGTGTGCTGGGCTGGTCCTGTAAGGATTTTCTAGAAGAAGTTTGTCCTCCCATTGATTGCTACTGTCATTTTGTAGTATCCCCCATTCCTGTTCAAGTTATATAGCAATAAATAGTAAAAAGACATCCCCTAGACTGAGCCTGTGTTGTCGGTGTGTGTGGGACCGCCCTGGTTACTGGTAGTCTCTGTACTAACAAGGGAGACCTGGGTATATTCCCAGTGCCCCCTTTTTAGGCATGAACACTACAAAAGTGAATAAATGTCACTCTGCCACCAATTCACTTAAAATGGACCCATAAAAAGGTCAAACAAAAATAGAACGTTGAGTATCTAAACAACATCTCTACTCACAGGGTATATATTCTAATATATGTACTGTATATAGTCTATCATCCTTTCTCAACCTTTTCACCCTAGAGGAACAATTGAAAGGTCTTGGGGTACACCAGATACAACCAATTAATTGAAGGTCATTTGGAAAAATGCCCATTTTTCATGCCATTCATGCCACTAAGTCTACCAAGTGCCATTGGGCCAAAACTATGCAGGCACCACAAAATGGGAGATCAGTCAGGCACAGCTCAAGAAACCTCTTACAGCCTCTGGAGGAACTTTAGGGTTCCATGGAATCCTGAATGAGGAAGGCTGTAATACTGTAATATATAGTATATACTGGGCAGCACAGTAGCTAAATGGTTAGCACTTCCGCCTGGCAGTACTATTATTATTATACAGGATTTATATAGCGCCAACAGTTTGCTCAGCGCTTTACAATATAAAGGGAGACAATATAGCAACAATACAATTCAATAAAAGAGGGTTAGGAGGGCCCTTGTCAGGAATGGACTCACCACTGGTGGTGGGACTCACCTGCCGTGTGGGCTGCAGTACCAGGGCTGGCCAGCGGGTGCTCTCAGCAGCCAGAAGCTCACTCCTGCAATCAAGTCATCACCTGAGGTTGATTGCAGGAGGTGTATTTAAGGAGTGGCCAGACCTGCAGTTAGTGCCTTGGTGTATGTTTCCCATGAGCCCCTGTACCTGCATCCTGTCTGCTTCCTGCCTGATCCTGTTTCTGCTTTGATCCTGACTCTGAACGAACTCCGCCTGTCCTGACCTCGGCTATTCCTGACCACTCTTCTGCCTGCTCCTTTGTGTCTTGTCTGCCCGATGGTTCCTGACCCGGCCTGCCTGACCACTCCACCTCACCAGCCCTGACTGCTCTTGTCTGTGTTCATTCCGTTATCAGTTGGAGGTTTTCTTTTGTTATATTGTGCATTTTATATTTGTGTATAACCTTTAATAAATTATATTGTTACACCATACTTGAGCTTGCGTTTCCCTGTGTCAGTTCACACATCTCTGGTCTTACTGGGAGCCCTGACAGCCCTCATCCTGGGAGCTTACAATCTAAGAGAGGGTTGTTGGTTCAAATCCAAACCACAGCACCAACTGCCTGGAGTTTGCATGCTCTCCCTGTGCCTGAGTGGGTTTCCTCCAGGTACTCCAGTTTCCTTCCACACTCCAAAGACATGCTGGTAGGTTAATTGGCTTTTGTCTAAGTTGTCCCTAGTATGTGTATGTATGAATGTAAGTTAGGGACCTTAGATTGTACGCCCCTTGAGGGTTAGGGACTGATGTGAATGTACAATATATATGTAAAGCACTGCGTACATTGACGGCGCTATATAAGTATCTGAAATAAATAAATATATAGTACTAACAACTATCCAGACCAAAACCCCACTTATCTCTGGTTCACACAGGGGGCGGCTTTGAAGGCGTGCTACTTGAGCGCAATTTCAAAGCCGCTGATCAGTGCAATTTCATGTGTGTCTTCTGACATCTGTGCGACTTCATACACAGATGTCAATGCAAGTCACACATGAAATGGCACAAACATAGTTCAGGAATATTTTTCCAAGTCGCTGCAACTCAAGTCACAATGATTTGAACAGTTCCATAGCGGCAAATAGGGTGCGACTTGTTACGCGGCTTTGATCTGTCAGGATGCATGACTAGTCACACCCATTGTGAACGAGGGCTTTGTGATTATTACAGACCAAAATAAATGAATAAGTACTAATGAAAAATATCTATATATTTGTGACATTTTCACAGTTATGATGACGGACTTTCCCATATACACATAAAGTTTTTATAACCCCCAAATCTTTATGTATGTTTGATAACTTTCAGTATGTTTGGTACGAGGGGTGTTCAAGTCAAACCGATACTTTTGAGTATATATACGGTAATTAAAGAACAAATTTCAAGTAGGAGCTGCATTTATTTTTCAACATACTCCCCTGCTACATTTATCCCCCCCCACAAGTAGTACAGTGTCACTATGATGACACTGTACTGCTAGGGTGACAATATGTTAAAAAAAACCCCAAAAAAATCCCATAAATAATAAAAAAAAATAAAATAAAAATGTAAAAAAATGTTTTTGAAAAATTATAATTTTTGGTTATAAACTAATTTGGGTTATTTTGTTTTACTAAAAAGATAACTGAATACATTTTGGCCAAGATTTATGAAGAAAGATGATTTATTTGCAAAATTTTATAAGAAAACACTGTTTTTCAAAATTTTTGGACTTTTTCATTTACATAGCAAAAAAAAAATAAAAATCCCAGTGGTGAATAAATACCACCAAAATACAGTTTTATCTGTCTCAAAAAAAGCTAAAAAATGCATATGGTTACAGTGTTGCATGACCGTGCAATCGTCATTCAAAGTGCGACAGCACTGAAAGCTGAAAATTGGCCTGGACAGGAAGGGGGTAAAAATGTCTAGACATGAAGTGCTTAAAAGATTTACAGCCCCGGGATAGTGAGCTTACTCACCAGTAGGACTATGCTTCCTACCTTTATTTCTGAAGAGATTTTCTTGGGATTATTATTTCTACCCTTACTGTTGAGTGATTTTTTTAAATGTTTTTTGCACTTATTTATGTTTATGTTCTGCTTTAGAGTTCACTATAGTGGATGTTTTTGAGCAGCGCAACACCTCACACTGTTTTTGTATTTATTGTTTAAGGTGATGAGCACACACTATACGTGTGTGCAGAAGTTTCAATTTTTTGTTTTGTTTTAATATTTCCATATTGTTTGAATCATTGGGCAGCGCGCAATTTTTTATCATCAGTTTTTCATTTTAGTATTTAGGAACTGTTATTGCGGCACAGCTGTCAGACAGTGGGAGCCAGCGTCATGAGCGGAGCTGGTCTTTATTTAATTTTTTTCGGGTAGCGGTGGTGGGCATTGTGATTGACGTTGGATCTACTTCGTGGGACATTTGTTTTTTACACTACACTTTTTTTTGTGAATGGGTACCGATACCATGTACATACTCATTCACATGGGGGAGGGGGGGTGGGATCTAGGGTAAAGGGGACTTCCGGATTCCGATAAGCCCCCCACCCTCAGACCCCCACAACCACAGCCTAGGGTTGTGGTCATAATCCGTGTCCCCATCAACATGGGGACAAGGTGCTTTGGGGGGGAGCTCCCCCTGCCCCAAAGCACCCTCCCCATGTTGATGGCATGTGGCCTGGTATGGTTCGGGGGGGGGGTTGCTCGCTCGTCCTCCCCCCACTTTCCTGACCTGCCAGGCTGCATGCTCGGATAAGGGTCTGGTATGGATTTTGGGGGGACCCCCACACCATTTTTTTAAAAAAAAATTGGCATGGGGGTTCCCCTAAAAATCCATACCAGATTAGAAAGGATTGGTATGGATGAGAGGGGGGACCCCACGTCGTTCTTTTAAAATGTTTTTAATTGTCAGGCAATGCTTCACTACTAAAATACTGCATTACGTAATATACTGTAACTCATGCCGTATTTTAGTAACTGAGCAGTATCTTACCACATACTCAACTTAGTAAACTGCTCGTGTTTTGAGTTTGCGGTCGAACATTCTGTAGGTTCGGATATTCAACTGCAAACCGAACAGGGGGGTGTTAAGCCCATCACTATTGTTACCTGAACAAGTGCCCCATTGAAAGATACCCCTCACCTCCTGTATTGGATTTCCTATCACTCTCTGCTTCTGTAGTAGTGGTCATTGGGTCAAAGAGTAGGTGAATCTTCCCAGCAGCAAAACAATCAGCAATCAAAAACCTGACCTGGGTTCTAAACCCTACTTTATCTAAAACATAAAAACAGGTTTGGCTATAAAACACTTTAAAACGGAGTTCCACCCAAAAGGGGAAGTTCCGCTTTAAAGATTGGTCCCCCACTCCCCATTAAGAATTGGCACCTTTGGGGAGGGGAGCGGGTACCCGAATCTGACAATTGATCAGAAACGGAAGTCGTTCTCCTACCCTCCCTCCCCGAAGTCTTTTGGGACACATGACAGGTCCCAGAAGATGACGGGGCCATTCAGGAAGCGCAGTGCTACTCGCACATGCGCAGAGGGCACCCGGCTGTGAAGCCGCAAGCTGTCACAGCCGGGTGTCCACACTGCAGATGCCGGCACCTGGAATACAGGACAGCCGGTGAAACGGGCTGCGGCGGGGGCAACGCGGGATTGTGGGACAGGTGAGTGGCTGTTTTTTAAAAGTCAGCAGCTATAGTTTTTGTAGCTGTTGACTTTTATTTTTTTACACAGTGAGTGGAACTCCGCTTTAAAGTGGTAATAAATTCTATTTTTTTAATAATAAAGCTTACCCATATGTAAAATTAATATCTCCTAAACGTCCACCATTTAAGAGATATTTTGGTGGCGGCAACGTCGTCACGCTGTTGTATTGAGTAGAGTCTTCATCATCATGTTGATCCATTGCTGACCCAAAGCAACCATAAATATCAAATATAGATGAATCAGAGTAACTTGCGAGCCACAGGTGTGATCATTACTAGAGGATCGCAAACATGAAACACATAACTACAACTGTGTTGGAAATATCTACAAATATATGTTGCGCTCCTAAATACTTCTCAATAAATAATAATTTAATTATTACCATTAAATTATTATGATACAAATAACTAATAAAAGTGTATAAATACCAAAAAATATTTCAATAGATAGTTTCAACTAATCAATCTCCTCCAAATAAATATCAAAATAATTCCACATGAAATACTCCTCTAAAAAATTTTTTACCAAGTGCTCATAAATCATCTATTAGTGACATGATGTACTTACTAATACCCTCAATTTCATTTAAATTCATAATACCCTCATTTAATATAATAAAAATAGTAAACCAACTAATAACCCTCAACTAAAACGCATTTAAATGATCCCCCATAAATAAAAATAACCAAATGCTCATAAATAATTAATAGTGATTAGTATGAATCCAAATATCATCAAAATAATAGTCCCATTGAATAAACAATTGTTTATATATAGTGACCTGGTGCTTGTTCTTCAATTTGTGACTTTTGT
This sequence comes from Staurois parvus, assembly GCF_062004578.1. Lineage (NCBI taxonomy): Eukaryota > Metazoa > Chordata > Amphibia > Anura > Ranidae > Staurois > Staurois parvus. Next base: position 1,093,255 of record NW_028318742.1, on the reverse strand, counting down.
GAATCCTTCAAATAGTGAAGATGTGTCTTTTGTGAATCATTCAAATAGTGAAGGATTTGAAGGATTCACAAAAGTCACAAATTGAAGAACAACAAGCACCAAGTCACTATATATAAACAATTGTTTATTCAATGGGACTATTATTTTGATGATATTTGGATTAGTAAGTACATCATGTCACTAATAGATGATTTATGAGCACTTGGTAAAAAATTTTTTTAGAGGAGTATTTCATGTGGAATTATTTTGATATTTATTTGGAGGAGATTGATTAGTTGAAACTATCTATTGAAATCTTTTTTGGTATTTATACACTTTTATTAGTTATTTGTATCATAATTTGAATTAATTTAATGGTAATAATTGAATTATTATATATTGAGAAGTATTTAGGAGCGCAACATATATTTGTAACCATAAATATCAAATGTTTCAACTTCATTCTGCCCCACCCTATTGCATTTTAATTCTGCATCAGTGAAAATGATCAATGCCAGAGTCACACAGGCATCCAGCTTATTAAGAATATCACAAGGTCACCTACAAGTTTCCTTCAGTGCAAGTTTTTTTTTTCTTTTTTTAAATACTTATTTCTGACTTATTGATTATTTATGTTCGTTGTTAGGCTAGAGAAAATTTGCTAATTACCTGTCTTGACTAAGAAGGAGAGCAGTGAGTGTGGACACGGCAGTTCCCAGGCATCCTGCGATCGCCCACCATGGGTTTTGGAGGAAGAGTGCAGCGATAATTATTAGTCCACTTAGAGGATTGCTGACAAACATTACTTGAGATGCTCCACGCAGCACCCAATCAATGAACTGGAAGATGATGGGTTTATCTAAAACAGAACAATATATTATTATTTATAATAGATATTTTATAGAAAAACCTATTCAGCTCTTTGCATACTGTAAGAGTATCCCAGCACTGACTGTCTCTAGAACACAATCTCGCAACGTCGAGGCAAGACCACAGTAGACTTTTGTGTCCCTCTAAAGATGGCCATCATTTTTGTGCTGATTGAAAAAATATTAAGCTGGTCTGAATAGGCAGCTCCCAGATTTGCTTTAACGAAGCCCATATATTGGTAGTATGCGATACCATTAATATTTATATTGTTGTTAGTATTAATAAAATTAATATTTTACCTTTCAGCCAGTTTCCAAACTCTTTCATTTCCCCTGAAATGTAATGGATAGCGGTGCAAAATAAACCAAGGCTGCTGGAACAGTGACTGGGACTCTCTACCTCCTTCTTCACTTCCTTCTCCGCCATGTTGATAGGAGTGTGGCTCTCCATAGTTTCGACTTTGGTGTAACACTACAAATAAACAGAAAAGAGAGGCTCTGAATTTGTTTATATGATATATTGCCATTGAATCTACCACATGCCCAGTAAAGAGAACCAGTTACGGAGTTTAAAAATTGACTTTTCACTTATAATTGTTTAAAGCTTACTGTAAAATATTCTTTAAAATATTCTTATTTAGGTTTACTTAGCTTGTGGGAGCCTGTTATTACATATTGGAAAGTAAAAAAAAATATTTGAACAAACCAGACATACAAGAATTTCTAAAATAAACCTGGTTTAAGTGCATGTAACTACCTCTATTGTCATAAAGGGCTCCAGTACCTGCCATTCATCATCCTCTTTACCCTCCTGCATCTGGATGGATATAGGCTCAGCTTCTATATACCAACATTGGGCTATTGTGATTGGGCACCAGCTATGAATAAGCTAATGAAATCAGACTGGTCCTACAAAGGTTAGTTATAAGATATGCTTTGCTAACACCACATCAGGACCCTTTTCATGCAAAGTGCCATCAAAGAATTTTGGAAGTTTTGAAAGACTAATGGGAGGTCACCACTCTTGTTTATGGTATGGAAAAACAAAGGAAAGTTAGCTCCCAATTTTAGATTACCATTGGTGGAAAGTACTTACAGCTGTACAGATGTCCCTACAATCTTCACAGTATACTTTTAAATAAACACGCTTTAAATAAAAATGCTTAACTATTTATAAATGATATTTTATTTTTTTTTCAAATATGTTTTTATTAGATTTTTGGACATTACAAAAAGGAAGGTCTAACAATAGACCATAAAGGGATAGCAGTTGAGATTAACATTAATATTAACATTAACATGGTCCACATAGCACAAGAAGACATATCTTATAGATGATTTAAAATAACAGCGTCAATTGCAATGTCAACTACATTTAGTGTTTTTAGCAGGGTATGTTAATACTAGGGAAAATCTCTCTTATGTGAAGTAATGATCATGTATCTTAGGCGCACCCTGAAAACCCATCTCTTCAGGGAAGCCTACCCCACCCCCTGCTAACTTGCCAACCTCCTCCACTCTTCCTACCACTCCATCCCCCACAGCTATCTCCTCCTGTACCACCATCCCCTCCCTCCTAGATTGTAAGCTCGAAAGAGCAGGGCCCTCAATTCCCTCATGTTTTGCATTGTATTGGTATTGTTCTGTCATATGTTCTGTCCCCCTTTGTAATGTACAGCGCTGAGCGAACTATTGGCGCTTTATAAATACTGTATAATAATAATGTATCAAATTTATAAATCCACCGTAACCAGGGCTTCCAATGTTGCATGAATCTAGACATCTTGTTTTATCTTATGGCCAAGAGACGTTCATACTCAAACTTTATTTTTAGAATCTGTATAGTTTCAGATGGATTAGGTGACTGCGGTTTTCCAATTTCTAGTTATGGTAGTTCTAGCTGCCAATAGAATATGAGAGATAAATAGATGAGAAAAATGCGGTATATCGGAGATTCCCAGATTTAGCAGGGCAAGAGCAGGGTTAGGTTTCATAAGTATCCCAGTAACTTCCGAGATAATTAGAAAGATCTTATTCCAAAAGCCAGTGAGATTTCTGCAATGGGCCCTCGAACCCCTCGTGTATTGTATTGTTACTGTCTTGTCTCATGTTCTGTCCCCATTGCTACTGTACAGCGCTGAGCATACCCTTTGGCGCTATGTAAATACTGTATAATAATAATACCAAAGAATATGTGGTATCAGGGGCGGACTGACCATTTGGAAACTCAGGCACTGCCCGAGGGCCCTGGGTCAGTAGGGGGCCCCATGAGATGCCCCTGGTACCTTTTTCATAGGCTCTTTTGAGTTTGGGCAAGGACACAGGGGCCCATGATCCCCTTTTGCCCGGGGGCCCCATGAGTTACAGTCCGCCCCTGTGTGGTAGTGTCCTGACAGCTCCACATTCTCTCCAACACAGGGGGGAATGGAGTGAGCTAAATCTAGAGACCTGGTAAGGGGTATAGTACCAGCGTGTTAAAATTTTCAGAGACATTTCCCAGTGATCAATACAGCTTGATGTTTTGTATAGGGATCCAATAGCAGACTTCCAATGTGATTCTGAGAATTTCACCGATAGGTCAGATTCCCGTTGGAGCATAGCTGAATTTTTTACAAATTCAAGTTTCTCCTGGAAGAAAGCATAAAAAAGAAGGATGTTGACTTAGTAGGAGTTCTGGTGGTCGTTAAGGTAGACCAAGTCATGCCTGAAACCCATTTAATTTTTGAGGGTAGGGTGCGTAAAGCATGGGTAATTTGATGAAACCGGTATCTCTCCTTTCCTGAGAGCTGGAATTCGTTCTTTACTATTTCCCAAGTCTTAAGTGTATCAGAGGTATAGAGATTAGAGATTTCTCGAATTGATTAACTAGAAAGGAAGCATTTGTATAGAGCACTAATCAAAGGGGGCACTACAGAATTTTTTCCCCCTAACCATCATGCCCTTATAGGATTAGTTCATTTTCTCAACCCAAGCATATTAAAAATACAAACAGAACATCTATGCAACATTACTGCCTTGTGTCTGCTAACTAGAGAAACAGATTTGTTATACCAAATTAGTTTTGAGGATTTGATCAAAGACTGCAATTAAAAAAAGGAATAGAAAACTTTTTTTATAATTAAAATAAACATTAAGGTAAAAGTTAACAATTTGTTTACAAGTTTTTGAGCTGAAAGTGAAAAATTAACACCAAAGTAATATATTTTTTGATAAAACGGTTTTGAGTAATTTCTTCATTTTTGTTGACATCAAAGTGTGAATTTGTGAACATCAAAGTGAGAATTATTAACTCAAAGTGAAAACATATTTATACAGTACAAATATTTTTTTTAAGAATCCTTTATTAAACCTTTTTATTCACTTTCATTCCCTTTTGAGTCTTAATGTCTTGTCAGGTAAGCAATGGAAGGGCTGAGGTTTCTAGTTTGGATAGAGGTAGTCTAATATTAAATGAACACATGTAATGTAGATGTGAATTCATGCAAGATACATTGGGTATTTGTAACAGATTTTCAACATAAACTATTGCAATGCATTGTGAATATTGGCCTATTCCTAAAGAAAGATCATATATTTGGAGCACATTTTCTGGAAAAACCTAAATTCATTTACAGCTTTAACTTTACATTCCAGACTGGCACCTAATATGCTGGACACCCCCTAAAAGAAATATAAAGTTGGCCCGATGGTGTGAGGTTTTTATTCATGTAGAAGAAAATCGGAGGAAAAGATCTTCATGTTGCTTCTCCACTAAGGACATTTGACATGTGGAACCCCTTCATCAAGGCAATGTGGTCTTGAGTCATTGCATTATGACAATGAGTGACAATAAAAACAATCCTCTTTATTTATATTGGTGTGCCGGTTACGTCATGTGACTTTTATGTATTTCCTATTCATTTGAGTACCCACAATATTTAAAATGGCCACTGTTTTTTCTCTTATTAATCCTCTCTTAATCCTGTATGGATTTGCTGACATTTCCATAATAATTCTCTTCTTGGGTCCCAGTACAGTAACCATTTTCTTATTTTGGGCCCTTGGACCAAAATGTTTAAGAACCCCTGTTTTAGAGTAGACTTTCTAAAACATTATATCTAGAATTAACCTTTTTAAAAAATATATATATTTCTCGGGGTCCCCTACTAATAATGAATAAAACTACAACTTGTACATTAGCGTGACCAGTAAGTTGTAGATATTTTTAAAGAACAGATTAAAGAATTTGGTGTAGCTAAAATATTTAACACCCAGGACAGTTAATTTTAAAATGAAATGAATATAAATTACAGTAAAGATACAATAAAAATTGTGATATAACCCTAACATATATAACCTTTATAAGTGACCCCTTACATAGTCAGTGGAAAATTCCCCTCTAATATAAGTGATCAGTGTCAATGGGGGGGGGAATCAATTCACCACTGCTTATTACTCAAGGAACGCCTAGCAACATCAGGAGAAACCCTAGGCTCCTTGAGGTTTTCTCAGGGGTGCCTTGGCAAAATGTCTAAAAATTGCCCAAAACTTGCATACAAGCCAGCGGGTGAATGAAGCCTGCCTTTTAGTTACACAAAGCCACAGGTTTTCATTGTGCACCGTTACAACCTTCTAGCTGCCAGCGTCCTGACAACCAATTATGTCATCAGTTGATAAAGAGGATATTGGTTGCCTGCACAGCATCCTATTTTGACCCTCCCCTGCCGCCGCCATTGGTTCTGGGGTCACATTAGCTCAGTAATGGAGAAAAACTGAGGGAGAAGAGAAACATTGGAATACTAATCAATACCAGTGTGCAAAAGTGTATTTGCTCCGGAAGATTAAGTCACCTCTAATGTTGGGTGTCCTACATGTGTGGATGTTGCTGCATTATATAAAGCTAATAGAATAGTCTTTCCCATTTTGGAATGGGGTGTCCTTTTGAAAATTATGGACTGTCTAGAGGCACCCCATTTCAGAATGGGGTGCCTAAAGACTGTCCATAATTTGAAAAGGTGCCTCGGGACTTTCTATACTTTGAAAGGTTGCCGTGACTGAAAAAAGATTGAAAAACGCTGTTTTAGAGTATGATTATTGTTGTATTATTTCACTTTATATTTAGCAAAATTCTCCCTTTGAATGCATTTAACTAAAAAAATATCCAAGTCCTTAGCAATAACAGACTGAAATATGAATGATCATTCTGAATTAGGAGATCCTTGTACTCTCCATTTTTCTGGGTAGCTCTTCCATTATTTGTTTAGTTCTCTAATGTCTATAGTCATAATTCAAAGGAATTTCTTAATTATTTTGCTTAAATAAACCTATTATATAGAGGCTGAATAATTTCTGCAATTCATCCACAGTTGGTGTATGACTCCCTGTGCCTTGCTCAGTAAGGTCAGTGCGATAAACTTGAGATGTTACCTTCTTTTCTTTTCTATCCATCCCCAAAAATGTTTTGCAGTCCTCAGTACAGGCAAAAATCTGGGACCTATCCATGGCAGGGGATTTATTTACCTCTTCATTTTAAAGAACTTGAGGCTTGATTTACTAAATTGGATGAGTGATTTTAACACCACTACCTATTTTATTTCTGTTGCAATCTTTTTATTAAATTTTCAAATAGTCACAAGACAGTACAGAGTAACAAAATCAAGTACAAACCTGAACTGTAGTCCTAGGCTAAAACCAAATATAGGCATAGAAACTGCTACAAAAGTGGCCCCTTATAGAGGATCCTACACGACACCATACGGGCGGCTACATTTCATAAAGAAATGAAGGCAGGGAATAACCCTAACATAGGCAAACAGTGTAGGGTCAGTAGGGAGGTGGATCATAGCTATATCCACCCATCCTACGAACTGAGCAGGTAAGGACTCAAAACCCAGAGACAGCCTTAGCCAAAATGGGAACCACCAAAGTGCCATATATTAGACATATGTAACATGTTAGAAGAAAACTCAAACATAGCAATAGCATTTCCCATTCAAGCAATGTTGGCATGCAGTAGAATTAAACTGAAATCTCTACTGAAAAAGTAGAGATTTTGGCCCGGTAAAGGACCAAAATTGTCATTACCTATTTTATTTAATTAAAAAAAAAACGTAATTGTAATTTTAAATTCATAAATGTTATAATTATTTTTTTAAAGGATAAGTTCACCTTTGTAGGAGCCTGGAGAGCATTGCAGCCGCGATTGCAATAATTAGTGTCAGCCCTGTCTAGTTCTCTTTTGCTAAACTACCCATTGGCAAAAGGTCTGAGGGATAAAACATATTAGGAGAGACGTCAGGAACTTATTTTGTACAGTCTGGAGGAAAGAGAAGAAAGGGGAGACATGTTAGAAACCTTTAAATACATCAAGCGGGTGAAAAAGGTTCAGGAGGGCAGGATTTTCAATATGAAGCCAAGATCAAAAACGCAGGTACATGACCACAAACTAGCAGGAAAGTTCAAAACTAATCTTAGAAAGTATTATTTTACTTAAAGGGTAGTTGACGCTTGGAATATACTTGGAGTAGACTTCCAGCAGAGGTAGTGAGTCAGTCAACAGTCACAGTGGATTCAAACATGTCTGGGAGAAACATACAGTATATCTATACTAAACATATGTAGGGATAGGTTGTCCTCTACTGTCTGAATTTGTAAATATATTACATATGCCCTTCCTGCCCCTGGTTGTTGGCTTTGAAACACCAGAAGGAGAAAGTAGAGAGAGAGAGACAGAGAGAGAGAGAAATCCTGGAGCAGAAGAAACTATTGTAGCACTACCCCCTTATGAGTCGCTAGAATATTTGGGTCCTCCTATAGTCCTGCACAGCCAAGCATCACACATCTTCACAAAATCTTGCATCCAGAGTCAGAGATCAGTCCTTGAGCTTTGGTTTTGTTGTTTTATTTAGGAGAATTGAACTGAGATATGGTAAGGGATGTAAAGGATGCCCAACGGTACTGATAAACTGAGGACAACTTCCTGGAACTGTTTACAAGCCTTCTCTTCAGCACAGTCTCTGTTGGAGAGCTAGTCAGCTTCTCCCTAGTGTACTACCCCAGACCCAGATGAACTTCTCCTCTTCACCTAGCAATGGAGGTATCCCTGAACAGGGGATCTGGTTCCTGTCAATTTAAGAGATGAACAGTCACTGGCAGTGGGCTAATCTGGTTTTCCACCAGAGTGCTTCTTTCCCTATCCGCCCAGGGGGTGTAGGTGTACTCACTTGTGGGTTGGTGGCTGTTACTAGGCCTATCGGCTTGGCTGCTCCTTCCCTGCCATACAGGTGGTCTTCTCTCAGGGGGGTGGTGAGTTCTGACCTTTCCTCCTTTCCAGCTCCAGGCCTGCAAGTAGGCCCCATCCCACTGGGCCTCCTCACAGCCTCCTTCCTTCAGCCTCACATCTTCCTCTCTGTCCTCCACATGAACTCTCTTGCTCCTCTCTACTGCTACTGAATAGGGTCCAATACTTTTAAGAATGTCCAGCCATTTGCCAAGCCTTCTGTTGGGGATTGGCTAGGACCCCTGAAGAGTGCAGCCAACCACTCTTCAGATCCACCCACTGCCTCCAGGGCCTTTCTCCAAAATCCCTAGAACAGGGGGAATTGGGATCATCATCCACTCTCCAACTTGGTTTGTCTCTTCTTTGAAACATTTTATTTGTGTATATCCCCCCCCCCCTTTTCTACTTGATGTTTTGGAATTTCCAAATAAACTTGGGTCCTTTGCATAGCATGGTGTGCTAGTTTTAAACTTAAACTTAAAAAACTTATACCTTGTTTTTTCATTTTTTCTTTACTCAGGAAAGATTAGCGGAACTGAATTTATTCTCTCTTGAGAAGAGGAGATTAAGGGGGGGATATGATCTCCATGTATAATACATAAGGGGAGATATGATCTCCATGTATAATACATAAGGGGGGATATGATCTCCATGTATAATACATAAGGGGGGATATGATCACCATGTATAATACATAAGGGGGGATATGATCACCATGTATAATACATAAGGGGGGATATGATCACCATGTATAATACATGAGGGGGGATATGATCTCCATGTATAATACATAAGGGGGATATGATCTCCATGTATAATACATAAGGGGGGGGGGTATGATCTCCATGTATATTACATAAGGGGGATATGATCTCCATGTATAATACATAAGGGGGATATGATCTCCATGTATAATACATAAGGGGGATATGATCTCCATGTATAATACATAAGGGGGGATATGATCACCATGTATAATACATAAGGGGGGATATGATCTCCATGTATAATACATAAGGGGGGATATGATCTCCATGTATAATACATAAGGGGGATATGATCTCCATGTATAATACATAAGGGGGGATATAATCTCCATGTATAATACATAAGGGGGATATGATCTCCATGTATAATACATAAGGGGGGATATAATCTCCATGTATAATACATAAGGGGGATATGATCTCCATGTATAATACATAAGGGGGGATATGAACACCATGTATAATACATAAGGGGGATATGATCTCCATGTATATTGCATAAGGGGGGATATGATCACCATGTATAATACATAAGGGGGGATATGATCTCCATGTATAATACATAAGGGGGATATGATATCCATGTATAATACATAAGGGGGATATGATCACCATGTATAATACATAAGGGGGGATATGATCTCCATGTATAATACATAAGGGGGATATTATCACCGTGTATAATACATAAGGGGGGATATGATCTCCATGTATAATACATAAGGGGGGGGATATGATCTCCATGTATAATACATAAGGGGGATATGATCACCATGTATAATACATAAGGGGGATATGATCTCCATGTATAATACATAAGGGGGATATGATCACCATGTATAATACATAAGGGGGGATATGATCTCCGTGTATAATACATAAGGGGGGATATGATCTCCATGTATAATACATAAGGGGGATATGCTCTTCATGTATAATACATAAGGGGGGGTATGATCTCCATGTATAATACATAATGGGGATATGATCTCCTTGTATAATATATAAGGGGGGGATATGATCTCCATGTATAATACACAAGGGGGATATGATCTTCATGTATAATACATAAGGGGGGATATGATCACCATGTATAATACATAATGGGGATATAATCACCATGTATAATACATAAGGGGGATATGATCTCCATGTATAATACATAAGGGGGATATGATCTCCATGTATAATACATAAGGGGGGATATGATCTCCATGTATAATACATAAGGGGGGATATGATCTCCATGTATAATACATAAGGGGGATATGATCTCCTTGTATAATACATGAGGGGGGATATGATCTCCATGTATAATACATAAGGGGGGATATGATCACCATGTATAATACATGAGGGGGGATATGATCTCCATGTATAATACATAAGGGGGATATGATCTCCATGTATAATACATAAGGGGGGATATGATCTCCATGTATAATACATAAGGGGGATATGATCTCCATGTATAATACATAAGGGGGATATGATCTCCATGTATAATACATAAGGGGGATATGATCACCATGTATAATACATAAGGGGGGATATGATCTCCATGTATAATACATAAGGGGGGATATGATCACCATGTATAATACATAAGGGGGATATGATCTCCATGTATAATACATAAGGGGGATATGATCTCCATGTATAATACATAAGGGGGGATATGATCTCCATGTATAATACATAAGGGGGGGTATGATCTCCATATATAATACATAAGGGGGATATGATCTCCATATATAATACATAAGGGGGATATGATCTCCATGTATAATACATAAGGGGGATATGATCTCCATGTATAATACATAAGGGGGGATATGATCTCCATGTATAATACATAAGGGGGATATGATCTCCATGTATAATACATAAGGGGGGATATGATCTCCATGTATAATACATGAGGGGGGATATGATCTCCATGTATAAATACATCAGTGGTTCATATAGTGAACTCGGTGTAGAGTTCTTCACCCTGGCCAGCTCAGTTATTCTGGCCAGCTCAGTGAATTGCTTCAAAAAAGTCCTGGATTGTTTCTTGGATACACAGAATATAACTGGATATAACATTTATAGGTAAAGTTGATCCAGGGAATATCCAATTGCCTCTCGGGGGATCAGGAAGGAATTTTTTTTCCCAATGCCGGAGCAAATTTAATCATGCTTTGCTGGGTTTTTTGCCTTCCTCTCGATCAACTGTGGGTGTAGGATTATAACTTTTTTTTTTTTTTAAATGGATGAACTGGACAGACTTTTGTTTTTTTTCAGCTAGACTAACTATGTAATTATGTAACAACATGGCTGTGTGAAAATATACACTATATTGCTAAAAGTATTGGGACGCCTGACTTTACACACACATGAACTTTAATGGCACCCCAGTCTTAGTCCGTAGGGTTCAATATTGAGTTGGCCCCGCCCTTTGCAGCTATAAGAGCTTCAACTCTTCTGGGAAGGCCGTCCACAAGATTTAGGAGTGTCTGTGGGAATGTTTGACGATTCTTCCAGAACTGCATTTGTGAGGTCAGGCACTGATGTCGGACGAGAAGGCCTCGCAGGCTCCGCTCTAATTCATCCCAAAGGTGTTCTATCTAGGTGTTAAAGTCAGGACTCTGTGCAGGCCAGTCAAGTTCCTCCATCCTAAACTCGCTCATCCATGTCTTTATGGACCTTGCTTTGTGCACTGGTGTGCAGTCATGTTGGAACAGGAAGGGGCCACCCCCAAACTTTTCCCACAAAGTTGGGAGCATGAAATTGTCCAAAATGTCTTGGTATACTGATGCCTTAAGAGTTCCCTTCACTGGAACTAAGGGGCCAAGCCCAACCCCTGAAAAACAACCCCACACCATAATCCCCCTCCACTAAACTTTACACTTGGCACAATGCAGTCATAAAAGTACCGTTCACCTGGCAACCGTCAAACCCAGACACGTCCATCAGATTGCCAGACAGAGAATTGTGATTGGTCACTCCAGAGTGCAAGTGTACAATTCAAACGTATACATTCCTCCATTAAACATGGCTGAGTGTATAAGTGGGTGATGCAGCGACCTTCAGCTGGAAACAAACAGGATCAGCAGGGGAGAATGTCACCAGCACACCGAGGATCACCAATATGGGTCCAAAAGTTTTAATGAACAATCACATAGCTGCAGCAAGGCAACGTTTCAGAGTCTTGCAGGACCCCTTCATCAGGCATTGGTCACATGCCTGATGAAGGAGTCCTGCGAGACTCCGAAACATTGCCTTGCTATAACTATGGGATCATTCATTAAAACTTTTGGACCCATATTGGTGATCCTCGGTGTGCTGGCGACATTCTCCCCTGCTGGTCACTACAGGGAACATGTCTCTACTGCTCTAGAGTCCAGTGTCGGCGTGCTTTACGCCACTGCATCCGCCGCTTTGCATTGCACTTGGTGATGTAAGGCTTGGATGCAGCTGCTCGGCCATGAAAACCCATTTCATGAAGCTCTCTACGCACTGTTGTTGTGCTAATCTGAAGGCCACGCGAAGCTTGGAGGTGAAGTGAATTCAAGTGGGGTACCATGATAGGTTGCCACCTGAGCAATAAGCCCATCCTTGAATGTCCTTGCTAGTAAATATTCCACAATCAACTTTTAGTGATATTATAACAAAGCGAAAGCAACTGGGAACAACAGCAACGAAGTGGTAGGCCACGTAAAATGACAGAGTGGGGTCAGCGCATGATGAAGCGCACAGTGCGCAGAAGTCACCCACTGTCTGCAGAGTCAATAGCTAAAGACTTCCAAACTTGGTGTGGCCTTCAGATTAGTACAACAAAAGACATGGATGAGGGTGAAAGTTTGTTCTGGAGGAACTTGAGTCCTGACCTCAACCCGATAGAACACCTTTAGGATGAATTACAGCAGAGACTGCGAGCCAGGCCTCCTCCTCTGACATCAGTGCCTGACCTCACAAATGCGCTGCTGGAAGAATGGTTAAACATTCCCATAGACACACTTCTAAACTTTGTGTACCCTTCCCAGATGGGTGGAAGGCCAAGGCATACCATCCAGCTCCGCTGCTGGAAGCCTATAAAACTAGGAGAGGCTGAAAGCTGATGTGGCTGGACAGTGCCAATAACTTCGAGGGCAGTATTTGTCCAGGGACAAATGTCTTCAATGCAACCATCTTTTGTCCCTGGGCCCATACTTCCCTAAACATAAATAGAACTAGGTGCACTCTCCATCCCTATCTAGCCTCTGCAGCTTTCAGCCTCTCATAGAGTTTTATATACTGCTGACAGGGGAGCTGGACAATGTGCCTTGGCCTTTCAACTACGTCCAAATGCCCGAGCACCTTGCACTTGGGGCTAAACGTCCAGTGTGCATGGGGCCTAAAAGTTAGTGTTAGCAGTGACAAGTGTTTTTTATTGGCCCTCGAAGTTAGTGGCACTGTCCAGCCACGTCGGCTTTCAGCCTCTCGTAGTTTTATAGGCTGTGAGCAGCGGAGCTGGATGGTATGCCTTGGCCTTCCACCTACATCCAAAAGCTGGAGCCTCATGTACCAAGGCTAAATGCCCAGTGTGCATGGGGCCTTAAACTGTAATTAATTAAGTTGGGGTACTTCTACTATATGTTAGCTAAAGATGGTCACACACCACTCACATTTTGGCTGATTCCTGCTGAATCAGACGATATTGAACCTGTGGTTGGCCCTGTAGGAACCAATAGATAGTTAATCAACTTTTGCCAAAGGAGCCCGGTGGAAACTTGTTGGCTGAACAGTGTCTGTGTTCATTGGTATCATTTTTAGGTGTACCTTTTAGTATTGTTTGCTTTTGACTGGTGCAAGTCGCAGCTTCAATAATGAAAAAAATGACCGTCAAAGCATGCCAGTAGAACTAGATTATAACTAGCCACTGGTACAACATGATGGTATAATGCGTGAACTCCTTTTCTCAGAATCATTATTGTTCGATTCATTATTGTACTTTTTTAAACAAAAAGAAAACACAAACAGTAAAAAAAAATCTAATAAAACATTTGAACCAACAGTACATAAATAACAATGTTCTTTGGATCCCTTTCAGTTGGACGTTGGGTGACATATATAAAAATTGATGCAAATACAGTAAATGATGACTGCAGCAAACAAAGATCTGGAAGAGGAAGAAATACTTGTATACTTGTAAATCTCATTTTGTAACAGGCTTGGGTAATTCTTGGACTATTGACTTTTTGCTCTGCATACCAGATCTGTAAAGGGCAGTTCCAGGATTTAATGGTATATTAAAGTTTTATAGACTGCTATGCTCATTTATTGTTAACACCAAATATTAAAGTTTACACCTCCTGTTACTATAAAACACTGAGATACACTGTGTAAATACTCACTATTTTCACGAAACAAATTTCTGCTCCAGGTTTAAATATTTTCTTACATGAATATACCTAATCAACTGTTTTGGGGGATTAAAGGGGAAATACTGTATATTGGTTTTTGGGCAATTTTGTTACTTTAAAAAAGTGTTTTATATATATATATATATATATATATATATATATATATATATACACACACACACACACACAATCCCTGCGTTAAGTTAAAAAAAATATGTATAGGTATGAATATCGCCCACTTACGCCTCTTTTAATTACCTGAGCCCTCACTCGATCCAAAGCTGTTCCCATCTGTAGTGGCTCTCTCCCTTCTCCAGAGAGTGGCCTGTCAAATGCTGTGACAAAGCATGGAGGGGCTGAGCCATTCTGTCTGTGTCTATAGACGCAGGCAGCTAGAATCAGGTGCTAGCCTGCAGGTGGGACCCCCATAAGACTTGGCTTCCTATGGGGTACCACTGACAAGAGGAGGAGCCAAGAGTTCTAGTGGAGGACCCGAGGAGGTCCACTCTGTAGAAAACCATTGCATGAAGCAGCTAAGTATAACATGTTTGTTAGTAAAAGAAAAAAAAAGTTTTACTTTAAAGGACTTGCAGTGCTCCCAAGGTGCCCATAGGGGGTGACCTTCCAAGCTACACACTGCCATGTTGCGGTCACTCTGTAATATAAGGTTATAGAAATGTAATAGATAGGGATAGATTTACAGAGAATTGTCTTTGATGTGTTTTTTTCATCCTTGAGACTTTGAGAAGTTTATTTAATTCCTCCTATTCCTTCTCGTAAATTCTCTGACACAGGGGCGGACTGACAACTCATGGGGCCCCCGGGCAATAGGGGATCATGGGGCCCCTGTGTCCTTGCCCAAACTCAAAAAAGCCTATGAAAAAGGTACCAGGGGCATCTTATGGGGCCCCCTACTGACCCCAGGCCCTCGGGCAGTGCCAGAGTTTCCAAATGGTCAGTCCACCCCTGCTCTGACAATTCCAAGTCACTGAAAGGTCGCATGATGAAAGATGAAACAGGATATCAGGACATATTAATGAACCTTTTCTTTACCTAAAGCTTGTCTCTGTGTGCACAGTGTGGCGGACTTGCCATTTTGCATGATATCACAAGGTTAGAAGACTTGCCAGAGTACAATAGATAGGGGAATTGATGCAGATCTGTCAATTTGGTGCATATAGCCTGTTATCTGATGTGAGCTGACGTTCAATCCAAGGGGACATTTTATAAAGCAGATTTTCTCTTATTTCCTGTCTGGAAATTTTGTTACAGAGCATTGGATAGCAGTAAAAACCTGACAGAGGATGTTACCCTTTTAGCAGGACATTAATCTTTAAGCTATGCCTTAGCTATTACCCTTTACTCACTTAAAGTATATTGGGACTCTCACCTTGTAAAACAACCCATTGTTTAAAATAAAAATGAAAGGCAAAACATTTTTGTATATTATATCCCCTTCCTAGCACTTTAAGAGGCTTTGAATGCTGAGAAGAGGCAGGCATTCCGGTCATGTGACCGCTGTGACTGGCAGTCACAGCGGTCACATGATCGGGAAAGCTCCTGATTGCAAGTAGCCATCGGGAGCTTTCCGGTACCTGCCGGTAATTGTGCTGGGAACGTGCTCTCAGCACAGAAATGTTTACATTTGGAGCGCATATATGTATCTCTGCATTAAAGCCCACCAACTGATAGGCTGCACGTATGCATATGGTGGAATAGGTTAAAGTGTTACTAAACCCACAACAGTAAAATCTGTCTGTAGATGTAGTAAATCAAGCTTGTTATACTCACTGTGGAACCTAAGGCATTAATCTCCTAAAAAAACTGTATAAAGCTGTTTGATCCCATCTTCTCTGATCCTCACCTTCTTCTACTGTCCCCAATCCATATGCCATAGTTAGAGCAGCAGTGGCAAGTCTGCACATGCTCTGTTTAGTGTGTAATACTTCATAGTTCATATTTACTTAAATAATTGCATTTCCATATTCTGTGTACTGTACTGTGGGAGAATATATATATATATATATATATATCTATATACATACATATACACACACACACACATACATACACACATATACACAAACACACACACACAGTATCTCACAGAAATGAGTACACCCCTCGAATTTTTGTAAATATTTGATTCTATCTTTCATGTGACAACACTGAAGAAATGACACTTTGCTACAATGTGACGTAATCAGTGTACAGCTTGTATAACATGTAAATTTGCCCTCAAAAAAACTCAACACACAGCCATTAATGTCTAAACCGCTGGCAACAAAAGTGAGTACACCCCTAAGTGACAAGGTCCAAATTGCACCCAAAGTGTCAATATTTTGTGTGGCCACCATTTTTTTCCAGCACTGCCTTAACCCTCTTGGGCATGGAGGTCACCAGAGCTTCATAGGTTGCCACTGGAGTCCTCTTCCACTCCTCCATGACGACATCACGGAGCTGGTGGATGTTAGAGACCTTGCGCTCCTCCACCTTCCGTTTGAGGATGCTCCACAGATGCTCAATAGGGTTTAGGTCTGGAGACATGCTTGGCCAGTCCATTACCTTTACCCTCAGCTTCTTCAGTGTTCGTCTTGGAGGTGTGTCTGGGGTCGTTATCATGTTGGAATACTGCCCTGAGGCCCAGTCTCCGAAGGGAGGGGATCATGCTCTGCTTCAGTATGTCACAGTACATGTTGGCATTCATGGTTCCCTCAATGAACTGTAGGTCCCCAGTGCCGGCAGCACTCATGCAACCCCAGACCATGACACTCCCACCACCATGCTTGACTGTAGGCAAGACACACTTGTCTTTGTACTCCTCACCTGGTTGCCGCCACACACGCTTGACACCATCTGAACCAAATAAATTTATCTTGGTCTCATCAGACCACAGGACATGGTTCCAGTAATCCATGTCCTTAGTCTGCTTGTCTTCAGCAAACTGTTTGCGGGCTTTCTTGTGCATCATCTTTAGAAGAGGCTTCTTTCTGGGATGACAGCCATGCAGACCAATTTGATGCAGTGTGCGGCGTATGGTCTGAGCACTGACAGGCTGACCCCCCACCCCTTCAACCTCTGCAGCAATGCTGGCAGCACTCATACGTCTATTTCCCAAAGACAACCTCTGGATATGACGCTGAGCACGTGCACTCAACTTCTTTGGTGGACCATGGCCAGGCCTGTTCTGAGTCAAACCTGTCCTGTTAAACTGCTGTATGGTCTTGACCACCGTGCTGCAACTCAGTTTCAGGGTCTTGGCAATCTTCTTAGGTCATCTTTATGTAGAGCAACAATTCTTTTTTTCAGAACCTCAGAGAGTTCTTTTCCATGAGGTGCCATGTTTAACTTCCAGTGACCAGTATGAGAGAGAGAGAGCGTTAACACCAAATTTAACACACCTGATCCCCCTTCACACCTGAGACCTTGTAACATTAACGAGTCCTATGACACCGGGGAGGGAAAATGGCTAATTGGGCCCAGCTTGGACATCTTCACTTAGGGGTGTACTCAATTTTGTTGTCAGCGGTTTAGACATTAATGGCGTTGTGTTGAGTTATTTTGAGAGGACAGCAAATTTACATGTTATACAAGCTGTATACTGACTACGTCACATTGTAGTAAAGTGTCATTTCTTCAGTGTTGTCACATGAAAAGATAAAATAAAATATTTAAAAAGATGTGAGGGGTGTACTCACTTCTGTGAGATGCTGTGTATATATATATAAAAATGAAAAGTATTAGCCCCGCCCTCCAAATCATTGGATTCAGGTGTTCCAATCCCCTCCATGGACACAGGTGTATAAAATCAAGCCCCTAGGCATGCAGACTGCTTCTACAAACATTTGTGAAAGAATGGGTCACTCTCAGGAGCTCAGTGGCTCCAGCGTGGTCCCGTGATAGGTGGTCACCTGTGCAATAAGTCCATTTGTGACATTTCCTGGCTACTAAAGATCCCACGGTCAGCTGTTAGTGGGATTATAACAAAGTGGAAGCAACTGGGAACAACAGTAACTCAGCCACCAAGTGGTAGGCCACGTCACATGACAGAGCGGGGTCAGCGCATGCTGAAGCGCACAGTGCGCAGAAGTCGCCAACTGTCTGCAGAGTCAATAGCTAAAGACCTCCAAACTTGGTGTGGCCTTCAGATTAGCACAACAACAGTGCGTTGAGAGCTTCGTGGAATGGGTTTCCATGGCCGAGCAGCTGCATCCAAGCCTTACATCACCAAGTGCAATGCAAAGCGTCAGATGCAGTGGTGTAAAGCATGCTGCCACTGGACTCTAGAGCAGTGGAGACGTGTTCTCTGGAGTGACCAATCACACTTCTCTGTCTGTTAATCCGATGGACATGTTTGGGTTTGGCGGTTGCCAGATGAGCAGTACTTGCCTGACTGCATTGTGCAGTGTAAAGTTTGGTTCCAACGTGAATGCACGCCAGTGCGCAAAGCAAGGTCCATAAAGACGTGGATGAGTGAGTTTGGGGTGCAGGAACTTGACTGGACTGCACAGAGTCCTGCACCTCAACCACGATAGAACTCATTTGGGATGAATTAAAGCAGAGACTGCAAGCCAGGCCTTGGAGGAGGAGGAATTTTATTCTGCTAAAGTGAATCGATCATAGGAATAGGAGACACATGAATCCTTCCTATGAACTGGCAGTCCAGTCCACTATTATATTTTATATGAAAAAGTCTTGCGGTTGCAACAAATGTATCCAAATAAAAACATTGTAATCCAAATATTGTATTTGTATCGCTGTCACATTGTATGGTGTGCTCCCGTCTCTGCAAGGGACAGAAGTTATGGGGTTAATGCCGGCCATAGACGGGTCGAAAATCGGCTGATTTTTTTTAATGGTGGTAACGCCGGCCATTCGAACAACCGATTTTTCGTTTTTTTTTTTTTTTTTTAAATCGGCCAATGTTTGACCCGTCTATGGCCTGTTTTAGTCAGGTCTAGCCTGGTCTTTCCAGAACGGCTCCATCAGAAGCTGTAGAAAAGTCAGCCGAACACACATGTTGGAACGGTTGTCCATGCAGTGCCCTAATCCAGCGTACACTTACACAACAGCATGGGCTCCTGTCCAGCAGGCCTCACTTATTACACGAGCCGATCTGGTGTCTGACGAGTCCCTGGATGCAGTCACCTTGGGCATTCCTGTCCCAGCTTCAGCTGTCCAACTTTACATTCATAGGCTGCTACTGACGACAGTTTGGGCATAGGCCAGCCCTTTACTAGAACCCTCACGTCAACTGCTGGCTATGCAGTAGTACGGCTCCGTCCAAAATATTTATAGCTATTGAATAAAAGAGAGCCTGTACTGGTTGAAGAAAATATGAGTCAGGGCTCGTTCACACTTGACTTATTTCTAACTCTTGCCAAATGCCCCTATAGCGTTAGACAGGCATTTGGAAAGCGTTTTTAATGCTCCACAAATGCTCTCCAAACTCCCTATGCGCGGTTTTGATAAGCATTAAAACCGCACCAGAAAAGCCTATAATGAAGTTAAATGGTCTTAAAGCTCCGCAAACACCTTGAAAACGCTTGCCAGGCGTTTGAGGTGCGGCACAATAGACTTGAATGGGAGGCTTCAACTCCTCCTGACTCGACCTGAGGCGTCAGTTTTGCTGCGACGCTAACGCTTCAGTGTGAACAGCACTGTATGCTGCCATGTGCAGCATTTTCATAGACGTTTGGGAAATGTTAAAAACACTCCTTAAACGCTCCCCAAACGCCCTATGCGCGGTTTTGAGGCGTTTGCCAAGCCTTAAAACCGCACCACAAAAGCCTATAATGAAGTTACATGGTCTTAATGCTCCCCAAACGCCGTATGTGCGGTTTTGAGGCGTTTGATAGGCGTTTGCCAAGCCCTAAAACCGCACCACAAAAGCCTATAATGAAGTTAAATGGTCTTATCGCTCCCCAAACACCATATGCGCGGTTTTGAGGCGTTTGAAAGGCATTTGCCAAGCCTTAAAACCGCACCAGAAAAGCCTATAAGGAAGTTAAATGGTCTTAACGCTCCACAAAAGCTTGCCAGGTGTTTGAGGTGCGGCACCATAGACTTGAATGGGAGGCTTCAACTCCTCCTGACTCGACATGAGGCGTCAGTTTTGCTGCGACGCTAACGCTTCAGTGTGAACAGCACTGTGTGCTGCCATGTGCAGAATTTTCATAGACATTTGGGAAACGTTAAAAACGCTCCTTAAACGCTCCCCAAACGCCCAATGCGCGGTTTTGAGGCGTTTGCCAAGCCTTAAAACCGCACCACAAAAGCCTATAATGAAGTTAAAGGGTCTTAACGCTCTCCAAGCGCCATATGCGTGGTTTTGAGGCATTTGAAAGGCGTTTGCCAAGCCTTAAAACCGCACCACAAAAGCCTATAATGAAGTTACATGGTCTTAACGCTCCCCAAACGCCATATGCGCGGTTTTGAGGCGTTTGATAGGCGTTTGCCAAGCCTTAAAACCGCACCAGAAAAGCCTATAATGAAGTTAAATGGTCTTAAGCTCCGCAAACGCCTTGCATTTGAGGAGCCTGGCATCATAGACTTGAATGGGAGGCTTCGACCTCTCCTGACTCGACATGAGGCATCAGTTTTGCCGCGACGCTAGCGCTTCAGTGTGAATAGCACGGTGTGCTGCCATGTGCAGAATTTTCATAGGCGTTTGGGAAGCATTAAAGACGCTTCCCAAACGCCTGTCTGACGCCTACTGACAAAGCTAGTGTGAATGTAGCCAAATAGAAGTGCGGAAGGAAACCTACATTAGGTTACCTTTACTTGGCCACCTTCCCCTGGCTGCCAGAACTCCTGAAAATCTCATGCAGCTTTCTGAAGTCGATATTTGCATAGCTTTTCCCCCATCCACCTGAAAGTGCTAAAATTCGCCAATTGGTTGACCAGACACCGAGCCCCACCTTGGGGCAATGCCTTTCAATACACAAACATCTCCTCAGTTGTGACATTTCCAGGGGCGGACTGACAACTCATGGGGCCCCCGGGCAATAGGGGATCATGGGGCCCCTGTGTCCTTGCCCAAAATCAATAAAGCCTATGAAAAAGGTACCAGGGGCATCTCATGGGGCCCCCTACTGACCCCGGGTCCTCGGGCAGTGCCTGAGTTTCCAAATGGTCAGTACGCCCCTGGACAGGGGTAGGGATACATTTATAAACAATTAAAAAAAAATGACATCTCTACATTGCTGGAAGGCATGTAGATGGGAAATGGCTGCAAAGAGGCTGCGGGAGAGCAGAAGTAACAAAGTTTGGAAAAAAAAAGTGTAAACAGCTATGCTCTTTTTTATTTAAAAATTGGATATGATACACAATTGCAAACTAAATTTCATACAGTCACACCCCGGTCACATCAAACTCTACTTTGAAATTGTGCGACTTACAGTGAAGTCGCACGATTTCAGAGTCGGGGGAGATGTCGATTTCAGCTGCGATTTGCAAGACATCTGATACAAATGTCTATGCAAATCGCAGCAAAAGTAATGCATGTACTACTTTAGAAATCGGTGCAGCTCCAACCAAGGCAGAACCACACCAATATGACCGATGTAATTGCGGACAATAGGCTGCGATTTGGCATGCAATTTTCAAGTCGCATGGCATGCAAATCACATGCCAGTTCACACCCGGTATGACCGGGGTGTAAGCCTACATTCATACTTGAGCGTGGGCATTCACAGTTGTTTTTGTGCTTTTTTTGCACATTTTGGGTGCATTGTTTGCATGTTTTCAGGTTTTCTGTTAGGGCCAATTGACACCAGAATCACGCTCTGCTTTCCTGTGCGATTCCTGCACGTTCTCCTGCAGTGCGATTTGGTGGTCCATTCATTTGAACGAGCTGCAAATTGCGCTGGAATGCACAAAAAAAGTATTGCATGCAATACTTTTCAAAAATACGTTGCACCAAATCGGTTGGTACCGCTGCAACCACTATGCAGGCGGTGAAAAGGAGACTGAACACCCCCTGGCCACCACGGATCACTCTTGCTAGTGAAAATGATTGTCCACAGAAAAAGATATTAAAAAAGAAATGAAAGCGAAACTTTATTTAGCCCCGGTTCACTCCGAATGCTGCTTTGAATTCACACTACTTCAGCACGATCTCAAAGCTGCGGATCAGTGCGACTTGATTGCGGACATCTGTGCGACTTCATGCACAGATGTCAATGCAAGCTGCACTTGAAATCGCAAAAAATAGTACAGGAACCTTTTTCAAAGTCGGCAGTTCCATAGCGGTAAATAGGGTGCAAATTTTCATGCAACTTTGATCTGTCAAGTCGCATGGCAAGTCGCACCAAAGTGAGTCACTTTTTTTTCCTCCCCTTCATCTACAACTATTGGAGGTTTTTTTGACAGGTACTCCCTTTTCCACCCGGGTCGCCTAGGCCAGGGGTGGGCAACTGTGGCCCTCCAGCTGTTTGTGAACTGCAAGTCCCATCATGCCTCTGCCTTTGGGAGTCATGCTTGTCACTGTCAGTTTTGCAATGCCTCATGGGACTTGTAGTTCTACAACAGCTGGAGGGCCACAGTTGCCCACCCCTGGCCTAGGCAATCGGAGCAAACATTCAGCTCCCTCTCTCTCCTCCCGCAACCTCCTGGGACATTTCACAGGTCCCAGGAGGCTGCAGGACCATTTACAAACAGAGCACAGAACAGCTTGCACATGTGCAGATGTGGCGTCACAGCCGGCTTCCCACAGTCAACATGGCGGCGCCAGGAACCTGAAGACTGGCGAAGATCCGGCCCGGGTGAAGACAGTTCTGGATGCTGCATGTAGCTGCAGACTTTTTTTTTTTTATGAACTGAAGTTCCTCTTTAACTCCCCACTTTCATTTTTTTTCCATCCCATGATCCCTTTTATGCTGGGCTATCTGCAATAAAAATACTCACATGCCCAGTGGGCCCGCCACTCCCACGACAATGCAACAGGGAGGCTGATGTCTGCATGAAGATGGCCACCATTTTGTTGAAGTCTACTAGCACCTGACATGCTGATCTGACTGATACAGGTTTGGGGGGCATTCGAACGGTGCTAATTTCATTGTTTTGGTCCCCGTTGACTTCAATTGGAGCGCCTGAAAATGTGTGACACAAGTATTTTAGAACATTTTTTGGCATCTTTGCACCTAGCAACCAGCCTCCTCTTCTTAGCAACCTCAGACCTGTGAATCCAGTAGAGAATTCAGCGGTGTCCATGTTGGATATGGAGACTTTCATCCACCTGTGAGAACTGTGATAAGCGGCAGGGAGGCTTGTGGAAAAAAAAATTGGCACAGCGGACATGGCTCAACACACCACAACACTATGTAGAAAAAACAGGAAGTGGATACAAGGACAAAGAAAAGTGATGTCATAGAGGATACTGCTTTTTAATTGGCCAAAACAATAAGGACTGAAGCTTGAAAATGCATGAAAAACACTTAAAAAATTAGCAAAGCAGCGCTAGTTTGTCTGAAAACATAAGAATGAAGGCCGAAAGGGCCCGATCATAGTGTACGGACCAGGGCGGACTGACCATTTGGAAACTCGGGCACTGCCCGAGGGCCCGGGGTCAGTAGGGGGCCCCATGAGATGCCCCTGGCACCTTTTTCATAGGCTTTTTTGAGTTTGGGCAAGGACACAGGGGCCCCATGATCCCCTATTGCCCGGGGCCCCATGAGTTGTCAGTCCGCCCCTGGTACGGACCTTAGGGCCTGTCTGAACACAGCCTTTGTCTCCATTGTCTATGACCCAGCCGTGTGTTTACGGGTCACCTGTGGCAACCGAAGCAAAACTGAGAAGTAAACAAGGCCAGAAGGCCTCAGGAAAGTCAACAAAAGATTATCAAAACATGTATTATAAGTTTAACTCGCATTCTAACCGCAGTGGGCAGTTTGTTGGTGATCTCACCCTGTGTGGCCAATCAACACCGTTTACCGGTAAGGCGGGCTGTTTATCGGCCAAATTGTCGGCCAATAAACAAAAAATAAGTCGGCGCCGTTGCTGATGCTGCCACCATCGTCCGCAAAAAACAGCCATTTTTCATGGACTTCCAGCAAAGTAAACGAGACGATACATGAAAAATGGCCGACGGGCGGGTCCCACTAACGGCGTGAATTTAGTCCGATTTTTTCGTGCGGACGAAAAATCGGCTGATAAACGACCCGTCTATGGACTGCATAACAGATTCTGCCCTCAGCGCAGGCCCGGAGAGGGTGTTAAGGCCCGGCGTGGACAGGCTTTGGGGTTTGGGATGATGACATCAGTTTGAGATGTTTCACAATAAGGGCCTGTTCACACTAGCCAGTGCACTAAGGCCCCTTTCACACTTGATTGACACTTCCTCGTCACGTTTTTGGTTTGCCTTTTGACCTTTATTAGTGCATTTTTGGAGCAGCACCATTCATGGGCCTCTCTCTGCTCCAAAAAGAAGGTCATGTACCACATTTTGGCACTGAGCCAAGGGCGTTCTGTGTTGTGTGTTTTTTTGTGCATTTTGACTGCTACTTTCATCTGGGGTGCCATTAAGAAATAATAATACCGCCAGCACAAAGCCCATTTTTTGCGCTCATTTTTGCCTGTGTGTCTGCTATGCCCAGGTGTGAACTGGGCCTTAGTCCTTTTTGGTGTATGGGCTGCTGTCTAATCTATGCCGGTGGTCGGGTGGTGCCTAGCTTTTTTTAAAAATGCATGGCACTGTTTACCTTTTTTTTATAGATAGAGTCAGAGCTGGTTCACGTCAGAATGCAGTGCGGGAAACCTGCGCATCACCACACTGTGCAGTGCAATCTGCAGCAGGAGACCATATTAAGTTAATGACACACAGGTCACAAATGTGGTGAGTTTGCCTGCACTGGATTTCATGGTACGGAAGTACAGGGCTGTGGATAAGGGGGTATCACCAGTCCTCCTGTACGTGGCCCAGACCAGCAGGGGGCCCAGGCAGCTGAGAAAATTGGACATGGGCAGTGAGGGTGATCAACACTGTGGGGAGGAGGGGCAATTACTGGAACCAATCCCCTGTATGGATCTCCCTGCAGCAGCTGAAATCTGGCATCTTCTCCTATCCCTCCCGTTGGGTTTCAGCTGCGGGATCGGTTCCAGTAATTGTTCCCTGCCACCACACCAATCGCCCTTCCTGTACACCATAAGTTTTCCCCTGCTGCCCAGGCCCCCCACCGCCACAGTGCTACTGGCTTCCTTCCTCTTCTTCCCACTGGCAGCTGCAAGCACGCAATAGGATCCTCCAAGATGGAGAGTGCGGGAAAGGTCTGGTAAATATGTCACATTTACCAGCCCCTTGCTTTCCTGAATGAACACAATGAAAGGTCTGTGCAATTCACTCACTGTGTTCATTCATACCCGAAGCATAGTAAACAGTTTTTTTTTAAAGGTGGGGCCCTGTCAGATTGACCGTATAGGGCCCCAGTAATTGTCCCCTCCCGCCACACCCATTGCCCTCCCTGTACGCCATAAGTTTCCCCCTGCTGCCCCGGTCCCTCACCGCCACAGTGCTGCTGGCTTCCCTTCTCTCTTTCCCACCGGCAGCTGCAAGCACACAATAGGATCTTTCAAGATGGAGAGTGCGGGAAAGGTCTGGTAAATGCATCACATTTGCCAGCCCCTTCCTTTCCTGAATGAACATGATGAGAGGTCAGTGCCAGTCACTCACTGTGTTCATTCATACCTGAAGCATAGTAAACTGTGTTTTTTTTTAAAGGTGAGGCCCTGTCAGGTTGGTTGTGTAGGGCCCCAGTAATTGTCCCCTGCCGCCACACCCATCGCCCTCCCTGTACACCATAAGTTTCCCCCTGCTGCCCCGGCCCCCCACTGCCGCAGTGCTGCCACCTTCCCTCCTCTCCTTCCCACTGGCAGCTGCAAGCACACAATAGGATCTTTCAAGATGGAGAGTGCGGGAAAGGTCCGGTAAATGCATCACATTTGCCAGCCCCTTCCTTTCCTGAATGAACACAATGAGTGATCAGTGTCAATCACTGTGTTCATTCATACCCAACACATAGTAAACTGTGTTTTTTTTAAGGTAGGGCCTTGTCAGGTTGGTTGTATAGGGCCCCATGGTTTCTAACAGCAGCCCTGCAGCCGTACCATCTGATATGGATGCAGTGAGTTTCCACAAGTAGTGCAGTGCAATGTGGTGCAATTTCAGCCCATTCAAAAATGTACTGAAATCGCACTGATCAGAACTACATGTGAATTGTGTTCCTGTGTGATTCCCGCTATGAACCAACCCTAAATGAGGTTTGTAGCCCCTGTATTTCACCATCTGTGTCCCATTGGGGAGATTTCACTTCCCATCCCATAGCCACAACAGGAAGTGAGAGGGAATCCCTGGTTGTCACTAGAAGTAATGTCCCCATCAGAAGATTTCCCGTCTATTACTGTTCTGGGGACAACCTAAAGTTTGGGGTTTTCTTTTATGTTCACTCACGTGATAATGGTCATTAGGACAAATAATGAGGGTAAATCTCTTCACAGGGGACATAGACGGCAATAAACACTGACAGGGGTTCTAATCCCTCTCCACTTTGTCCATAATAGAAGAAAAAAAATGTTTTGCACTGATGGGCTCTTCCAGATACTTCAGAGCTGAACTTTAGTGAGATAAGTTCTGCTTTAAAACCACTTGCCCTCTGCCCTATAGCAGAAGTACTGCTACAAGGCGGCAGGGCTGTGCAAAATCACATGTATATACATGATTCGCATTTCCGAGTAGGGGGCACCCATGCACGTGCCACCCTACCAGCACCACGATTGGTGGCTAGAGATGTCAATCACTGGGTCCCAGCTGGCGATTCCCAGCTGGCACTCGGCCATTGTTGGGCAAAGCTGACGGGAGAGACCTGTGTGTAAACAATACAGGTCTCTCTCCTGCCAGCAAGGACATGCTGCTTTGTATCTCTCTGCACAGCAGCATGTCTCCCTAGTAAAACAGCACACAGCCCACAGTTAACCCTTTGATCGCCCCAGATGTTAACCCCTTCCTGCCCAGTGTCATTAATACAGTGTCAGTGTTTTTTTATTAGCACTGATCACTATATTAGTGTCACTGGGGATGTCAGTGGCAATTAGTCAGTTCCCACCCCAGTGTCAGAATGCCCACCGTAGTCCCGCTATAAGTCGCTGATTGCTGCCAATACTAGTATAAAAGAAGTAAAAATAACAATCCCAATATATATACAGCTATTTGTAAATGCTATAACTTTCACGTAAACCAATTAATTTACACGTATTGGGATTTTTTTTAGCAAAGACACGTCGCAGAATACATTTTGGCCTAAATTTATGAAGAAATTTTATATTTTTAAATTTTTTTATTGGACATGTTTTATAGCAAAGAGTCAAAAATGTTGTTTATTTTTTCAAAATTGTCGGTCTTTTTTTTGTTTATAGCTCAAAAAATAAAAAACAGAGGTGGTCAAATACCACTAAAAGAAAGCTCCATTTGTGGGGAAAAAATTACATAAAAGCATTGCATGACCGCACAATTGTCAGTTAAAATCACTCAGCACTGTATCGAAAAAAATGGCCTGCTCAGGAAGGGGGGAAAACCCTCTGCAGGGCAAGTGGTTAAACTCTGCAGTGTTTACCTAAAGCCAAAATACCAGTCTAAGGTGAACAGATGATGTATGATGTCCCCTCTCCATTGGCTGGAAGTTGTTGACTTTGTGTTGAACCCCCCCCCCCCCCCATTTATATTGATTCTTTGGACTCAATTATACCCGTATCTATGTATGAAGAACTCCAACGAATACAGTCTGTCAATAAGAATCTAATCTAAAAGTCAGCGATACAGAAAATAGAATAATTTTTTAAACTCACATCCTCGCGTATTGTCTGTCTGGAAGTTGTTCTCAGTCCCCACCGGCGAGATATGTTATCGGCGTTTTCTGGAGCTAAGCAAGGACAGTCCATGACATGTCTTATCTCCGTCCCTGCCAGAACTCTGCGTCTGAGTGTGGTAGGGGGAGATAGAAAATTCTGTATATACAGTACATACAAGTAAACTTCTCAAACGTTTTAAAAGGAAACTATTATATATTATATTATATTATTTTATATTATATTATATTATATTATTTTATTTTATTTTATATTATATTTAGTTTCTTGAGCTAAGCAAGGACAGGTAATGACTGTCTTATCTTTGTCCCTGCCAGAACTCTACATCTGCATGTGGTAGGGGGAGATAGAAAATTCTGGATATACAGTACATACAAGTAAACTTCTCAAACGTTTTAAAAGGAAACTATTATATATTATATTATGTTATATTATATTATTTTATTTTATATTATATTATATTATGTTATATTATATTATTTTATATTATATTATTTTATATTATATTATTTTATTTTATTTTATATTATATTATATTTAGTTTCTTGAGCTAAGCAAGGACAGGTAATGACTGTCTTATCTTTGTCCCTGCCAGAACTCTACATCTGAGTGTGGTAGGGGGAGATATAAAATTCTGTATATACAGTACATACAAGTAAACTTCTCAAACGTTTTAAAAGGAAACTATATTATATTATTTTCTGTTATGTTATATTATATTATATTATTTTATATTATATTATATTTAGTTTCTGGAGCTAAGCAAGGACAGGTCATGACTGTCTTATCTTTGTCCCTGCCAGAACTCTACATCTGAATGTGGTAGGGGGAGATATAAAATTCTGTCTATAATAGTAAACTTTTCATCAATTTTAAAGGGAAACCTTTATATTTTATAATACTATATTATATTACATTTTACTATATTATATATAGTGTCTCTGGAGCTATGCGAGGACAGTCCATGACATGTCTTATCTCCCTGCCATAATTTTATGTCTACATGTGGTAGGGGGAGATATAAAATTCTGTGTATACAAGGAAACTTCTCACACGTTTTAAAGGGAAACTATCCTATATTATATTATATTATATTATACTGCCCCTTCCTTGGCTTACACCATTGAATTTTGGACTATCTAGTCTCATCTTGGATGTCAGTATTGTATGATCGCTCTGATTAATATTGATTGTTTAATTCCCTTGTAAGTATCAAAATGAAAATGATATGATTGTTATTGATAATTCTTATTCTTGATAATGCAAACTATTACTAATCTCAGATATGTTTATTTAAAAATCCTATTTCTATTTATTCCCCTGAAGGAGATCAAAAGGTGGGATGATCGAAATGCGTCAGCTTGGGAATGTTGTTTTGTTGTAAATGTGAGGGAATATATCCCTACAATAGTTATCAGAGCTAGTTTTTTTTACAGATAAAGTACTTCTTACTAATACTTTTGTATTAAAAAGTATACAACTAAAAGAGTTCCTTTTGAGTATAAGTCCCATAGGGGATATATTTGTCCATATTATATTATAGTTATATTATACTATATTATAGAAACATAGAAAAGCGACAGCAGAAAAAGACCGAGTGGTCCATCGAGTCTATCCATTTTTTATTTTTTTTTTTTAGGGGGAGGGGTTTTTTTTTGCAAGGTTTTTTGGGGTTTTTTTTGGTAATTTGTTTGTCTGAGTATAGATCTATGCTTGTCCCAAGCATGTTTGCAGATATTTACTGTTGACTGGCTCACTACCTCTGCTGGACGTTTATTCCAAGCATCAACTACTCTTTCAGTAACATAATACTTTCTGAGATCAGTTTTGAACTTTCCTCCAATTAGTTTAAGGTCGTGTCCCCGTGTTCTCGATTTTGTTGAAAATCCTGCACTCCTGAACCTTATTTGCCTCCTTGATGTATTTAAAGATTTTAATCATGTCTTCCCTTTCCAAGGGGAAAGGTGAGACGTGAACAGGGGCGGACTGACCATTTGGAAACTCGGGCGCTGCCCGAGGGCCCGGGGTCAGTAGGGGGCCCCATGAGATGACCCTGGTACCTTTATCATAGGCTTTTTTGAGTTTGGGCAAGGACACAGGGGCCCCATGATTCCCTATTACCCGGGGGCCCCATGAACTGTCAGTCCGCCCCTGGACGCGAATATATTATATTATTATCATATTTATATATATTGTTTCTGGAGCTTCGTGAGGACAGTTCAAGACTGTCTTATCTCTATCCCCATCATAATTCTACGTTTGCGTGTGGCAGGTGAAGATATAACATTCTGTGTATAATTGTAAACTTCGGACCAGTTTTAAAAGGAAACTATAATATATTCTCATATATCCCGAGTTACTGTTGTTATTCTGATCTCAGGGCTTGTTCTCACCAGCTGCGGCGGGTTATGCTCTGTGTGTATGGTGAAGGGCGGTGAGATGAGTTGATGGCTTTTATAGGTCAATAACATGCCTAAAATACGTTAAATGCATACGAGATTATTTTTGTTGAAATTAAGGTGACACTAATCAGTATCCTTATCTTCCAAAAATAATCCATACACATCCACTGATTAATAGTAATGTACTCTATTTTTCTACATTAAAGTGTTACTAAACCCACAACAATAAAATCAGTCTGTAGATGCAGTAAAGCATGCTTGTTATACTCACTGTGGAACCTCAGGGGCTAATCGTCTGCACTGTGTAAAAAAGCTGTTTGATCCTGTCTTCTCTGTTCCTCCCCTTTTTCAAATGACCACCTCTTATCTCCTGATAAGACAAACTGAACCATAGGCATATTGCATATGCTCAGTTTGGTGTGTATTGCTAGAGAGGTTTTTTTTTTTTTTTCTTGAGAGAGTGTATGTGATCAGCACAGGGTCAATCAGCACTGTCCAGACAGAGGTCAGGGGTTCTGCATCCTCATAGAGAAGAAAGAAAACTCCTCCTACAAGCTTTAGCTACTGCTTGGTTGAACACTGATAGAAGTCACAAGACTGCTATATACTGGTGATGAGAAAAGGTATTTAGCAGTTTATATTTACTAAAATAATTGCATTTCCATGTTGTGTGTACTGAGGGGGAACAGATATAGTGAATGCAGGGTCCAGGAAGAGCAGATATAGTGAATGCAGGGTCCGGGGAGAGCAGATATAGTGAATGCAGGGTCCGGGGAGTCCAGATATAGTGAATGCAGGGTCCAGGGAGAGTGGATATAGTGAATGCAGGATCCGGGGAGACCGGATATAGTGAATGCAGGGTACGGGAAGACCGGATATAGTGAATGCAGGTTCCGGGAAGGGCGGATATAGTGAATGCACGGTCTGGGGAGAGCGGATATAGTGAATGCAGGGTCCGGGAGACCGGACGTGGTGAATGCAGGGTCCGGGGAGACCAGATATAGTGAATGCAGGGTGCGGGGAGACCAGATATAGTGAATGCAGGGTCCGGGGAGTCCAGATATAGTGAATGCAGGGTCCAGGGAGAGCAGATATAGCGAATGCAGTGTCCGGGGAGACCAGATATAGTGAATGCAGGGTCCAGGGAGAGCAGATACAGTGAATGCAGGGTCCAGGGAGACCGAATATAGTGAATGCAGGGTCCGGGGAGACCGGATATAGTGAATGCAGGGTCCTGGGTTTAGTAAGACTTTAAATATTTTTCTTCATGGACTAGCACCGGGCACTCAAGGCACCTACCCTGCATCTCCTACGTAGTGCCCTGGGCCCCAAATACAGCGATCACTCACTCTAATATTGTGACAAGCAGCTGGAGGGAATGATATTGACTGCCTGTCACAATAATACACCTTGTAGCCGAGGGAAGCCTCCTCTGCTCTGACAAGTATCAGGACCAGGGCTTTTTTTCAGCAGGAACACGGGGGAACGCACCCCAGGCACCTCAAGCACAGGCTGCATGTAATGGGTCTATTGATGCTGGCAGCCATTGTCTGTTGTCACTGGGGGCCATCTATTGTTGCGGTGGGTGGAGGTTTGAGGTCGCTTGGGAGGTCTATTGTTACGGGGGGGGGTCATATGTTGTTGGGATGGACCCATTATTGAGGGAGGGGTCTGTTGTTGCTGGCTACTGCGAAATCTATTGTTGCTTGTTGGGGTCTATTGTTGCTGATGGGGTATTTTGCTTCAGGGGGATCTATTTTACTGCTTTTCCTGTACTTAACACCACAAAATGATACTTGGTTTTGTATTCTTTAAAGGGGTGGTACTGGGAGGTGGGTGAGGGTGGAACCAAAAAATGGTGCTCAGAGGTGGATAGGGGCAGAGACAAGGGGTAACTCAGAAAGGGGGAGTACCTGCACCTTTTCTCTAAGAAAAAAATCATGACGCATCAGGAGGGGGAGCCCAGGAGGAGGAATTTTCCCCTGGAGTTAGCTGTGTTGACTTGGGAATGGATGATTGGACTGGGTGACACAAAGACCTGGAGGCGGGCTAGAGGTCAGATTAGTGATTGGGGGGGGAAATAATTTGTGCTGTAGGGAAGCTGATTTTGGAGGGGAGATGATTTGTGTTAGATGCTGGGGGGGTAGTTGTGATAGAGGGGGAACATGATTTGTGCTGGGTGGAATTTGTACTAGAAGGGGGAGGATTTGTTCTGTGGGGGATTTATGCTAGAAGAGGATAGGAATGATTGGGGAGAAGGGGGGGGGGGGATTTGTGCAGAAAAGGGAAGAGGATTTGTGCTGGCGGCATTTGTGCTGGAAGGAGTGAGTTGGGGGATGATTTGTGCTAAGCGGGGGTATTTGGGAAGGGGAGGGGGCTCACTCTTCCCTTTTTTGCTGAAAAGGGAAGAGTATTTAGGGAGGGGGTTGTGCTGAAGTGGAAGAGGGTTTGTGGTGGGAGGGGGGATTTGAGGGTAAAAGAGAATTTATACTAGATGGGGGAAGAGTAGGGGCAGGGTTTGTGCTGGGAGGGAGGATTTGGGGGGGGGGATTTCAGCTGGGAGAGAGGTTTGGGGAGACTTTTGTTGAGAGGGGGAGAGGATTTGCGCTGGGAGGGGGATTTAGGGAGGATTTGTACTAGATGGCAGATTTGGAAGGGATAGGATCTTAGTTGGGAGGGGGGATTGAGGTAAACCTGCAGATTAGTGATAGATTTTTTGAAGGGGGGAGTGGCAATTTTTGCTGAAAGATTAAAGTGGGGGAGAGTATTGCTGGCAGGAGGAGTTTTGCACACTCCTGACCCTTGCCCACCTCTAGCTCCTGCACTCTTTTAATTTTGTACTCCTGATCCCTACTATGCATTACACACTCCTGACCCCTGCTCTGTGTTTGTTATGTACTCCTAAATTTGGCATTGAATGCAGCCAATGTGCGTTGCATACTCCTTGGACCCTCGAACTCGGCATTGCACACCTTGGACCCCGGTGTTCATTACACATCATTGACCCCTGCTCTGTACATGTTATGCACTCCTTACCTGGCACTGATTGTAACACAAGCCATGCAATGCCCCTGAGGGAGATTGTCCTTTCCAGGCCACCATAATTTAACCACACCCAATTTTTGCTATGGCACACTACATGCACCGCAGGCCACTTTCTCCCTCTAGTGTCCCTCTTTCTCAAGTTCTAAAGCTGGGAGGTATGGATATTGTTTATAAATATTTAATATTTACCACTTGTAGCCTCAGGTTGTGTTCAAGTCCATTACTTCTGAATTATTGTACTGTACTGAGGTCAACAGCCCAGAGAGCCCATAAATTGACCTCTTGCCATTTTTATTCTCTATCTAGTACATAAAAAGTCTCTCACAGCATCTCTAATATCAAATAACCCCAAAGTGATGTCTTCTTTGTCCAATATCTTCCCGTGTGTATTTTTCTACTCAATCCTCCGCTCATTACCAAACATCCGTGTCAAATGTGCTCAACACTCCACCATGTGTCCACGTATAAATGTCTGTAATCCTTACTCTTACCCTCTAACTACTTGAAAACCGCCTTTTAACACATTCCACCATCTGGATTCTTCCACTTTATCCTTTCATAAAGTTGGAAGTGACAAAACGCGTCAGCAAGTGACGTCAGACGTAGACCTGAAGTTGCTGAGTGGCCATCTTGGATGAGGTCTAGAGTGAGCAAACGCTGATGTAGATTTTAGCCACTTGTCTACCAAAGCATGTTTATATATGGCATGGTAGGCAAGTTGTTAGATAAAGCTCACGGTGCTTTCTGATAAAAGTCATCACTTTTATTGGGCTCTCAAAGCGTGATCCCCCATCCCAGCACCAGCAACAACCACCATAGGAAACCACTTCTCTGGTGAAAGCAAGAGGAACTCAGAGAACA
Organism: Staurois parvus; assembly: GCF_062004578.1. Lineage (NCBI taxonomy): Eukaryota > Metazoa > Chordata > Amphibia > Anura > Ranidae > Staurois > Staurois parvus. The sequence goes on along the minus strand of NW_028318742.1, from coordinate 1,058,830 downwards.
TTCATTCCCCAATCCCTCCAGAAACTAATGACCCTTGACGCAATGTGTTTTATATCACTTCTGGGGTCATTCCTCAGCTTGTTAGCCCCATTGTGATAACAATAAAGTTTGGTAAAGAACTGCGCAAATACAGTATCTTGTGAAATGACAACAAATGCAACTACATTCATTTTATTCTCCAGGGTCTCTGCTTTCAGAAAATATATAGTGTTTTGGGAGGTTTACAGTAATTTCTAGCAAAAAATGTGTACAAAAAATAAAAAAATTTACCTGGTGGACAAGTGGTTAACCTCTTGCCGTCCGCCTGCTGTTTATAAACAGCAGGGTGGTGGCACTCCAGGGGCGGGTTGCCGTTCATAAACGGCACCTGCCTTTTCTAGCTGTGCGCGCTCCTTAGGAGTGCGCAGCACCGCGATCCGGTGCCCGCTGTGTCCTCCGGACACAGTGAAACACCGATTGTCGGACAGGACCTCTCTACGAGGTCGCGATCATGTGATAACTGATAGGCCGATCACATGCAAAGTAGTAAGCAAGATGTCACTTGTGACATCATTGCTTACTACGTGTGAAATCTGTGAATGATCACAGAGGTTACATGGTATAAGGCTATTCACAACAGCCTTGTACCATGTGACAAGGTGTGACCAATCACAGCTCACTCAGTATTTCTCAATGGCTGCAAGAATGCAGACAGAGAGAAAGAGAAATGATTGCTTTTACATCCCATGTGTGTGTAAAAGCAATCACTGTAAAAAAAAAAAAAAAAAAAAATCTTCATCACCCCCACACGTAGTACAGTGTCACCATGGTGACACTGTACTACGTGTGGGGGTGATGAAGATTTTTTTTTTTCTACAGTGATTGCTTTTACACCCATATAGGATGTACACCCATGCTAGGGTGACAGTATGTAAAAAAAAACAAAAAACATAAATAATAATATAAAAAAATAAAATAAAAATGTAAAATAAATGTTTAAAAATTATAATTTTTGGTTATAAACTAATTTGGATTTTTTTTTTTTACTAAAAATATAACAGAATAAATTTTGGTCAAGATTTATAAAGAAAGATTATTTATTTGCAAAAGTTTATAAGAAAACACTTTTTTAAAAATTTTTTGGACATTTTCATTTACATAGCAAAAAAAATAAAAATCCCAGTGGTGAATAAATACCACCAAAATAAAGCTTTATCTGTCTCAAAAAAATGGTAAAAAATTCATATGGGTACAGTATTGCATGACCGCGCAATTGTCATTCAAAGTGTGATAGCGCTGAAAGCTGAAAATTGGCCTGGACAGGAAGGGGGTAAAAGTGTCCGGACAGGAAGTGGTTAAAGGAGAAAATGCTGATTTACTATGTTTGTGTGTAAGCACTTTTTATGGAATAAATAGTTGATCTTAAATGCTGTAATACACTATGGATGCCTTTTTGTTCTGACCCATTATATGCTACTATAATTGGAAGTATTTTGGGCTGAGAGCAACCATTGTTATCCAATGCTGGAGGATTGATGTAGCCCAACTGACGTGTTTTGTGGAGTAAGAGTGGCCAGGAGGAGCCGATATCATCTCATATTGGTGCACTGGCTGAGTTTGGTAAGCTGCATGGTCTGTGAGGTGGCGGACGTTGATTCACTGTTCACTGGTGGCACATTTACGTATGTGTGAACAGAGCACATGATAGCACAACATTGAGGAATCAAGAATATCATATCATATTGTGATTTTTCAGAGGGTTCATCACTTGGGAAGGACGGAAGTAGAGTTTGCCTAGTGGAAGAACCCAGATGGTGCATCAGTATGAGATGATATTGGCTCCTCCTGGCCACACTTACTCCACATAACACATGTCAATCGGGCTACATCAAAATACTTCCAATTATAGCAGCATATAATAGGTCAGAATGGAAGGTATTACAGCATGTAACCTCCCTAGCGGTCTGATTATGTCCACATTTCTGTGCTCAAAGCGGTACATTTTTTTGCATGGAAATATGTATTTTTTTTATTGTAGGCCTGTAATTTTTAGGAATAACTCACTGAAATCTGTCCGAACAAGAGTCTAGTAACATGGCCGGAGGACATTGCCGGGGACACTGCAGGAGGGACATCACGGGAGCGCAGGACAAGGTAAGTGCAGAAGAGATCCCAGAGCAATGCTGCAGGGTATTCCGGAGTGTAGCTCGGGGTTACCGCTTGTGGTGCTGAAACTTTACCCCGAACTACACTCAGGAATACCGCCAGGGCGGTTAAAATCAACTATTTATTCCATAAAAAGCGCTTACACATAGACATACTAAATCAGCATTTTCTCCTTTAAAATCTACATCAGTGTTTGCTCACTCTAGACTTCATCCAAGATGGCCGCTTGGCAACTTCAGGTCTATGTCTGATGTCACTTGCTGATGAGTTTTATCACTTCCGACTTTATCAAAGGATAAAGTGGAAGAATCCAGATGGTGGAATGTGTTAAAAGACGTTTTTCAAGTAGTTAGAGGGTAAGAGTAAGGATTACAGACATTTATAGGTGGACACATGGTGGAGTGTTGAGCACATTTGACACAAATTTTTGGTAATGGAGTAGAAAAATACACACGGGAAGATATTGGACAAAGAAGACATCGCTTTGGGGTTATTTGATATTAGAGACACTGTGAGAGACTTTTTGTTTAGACTTTCAGGGGTGAAAGTGATACTTTGGTGTCCAGGGTTGATACATTCACATATTAACCCCTTGACACCAACGTCACACAAATATGCGGCCTCACGGAACGGGGCTCACGCGCTCCCAGCACAGAGACCGTGGTGTCACTGAGAGCCCTGGGTCCCGTTCTAACGACTGGGACCCGGGACTCCCGATTCCGGGTCACATGATGCCTGTGATAGCCTCTGATTGGCTATCACAGTGATCAGTCACTGTACAGCCCCACCCCCCTTGCTTTTTTCTCTATGAATGGAGAAGAGAGATACATTTTATCTCTCTAACTCCTGGCAGAGAGAGAAAAAAAAAGAAGATACATAAATAAATATTAACCTCCCTGGCGGTATTCCCGAGTGTAGCTCGGGGTAAAGTTTCAGTACCACAAGCGGTAACCCCGAGCTACACTCAGGAATACCATGCGGCGCTGCTCCACGATCCCTGTATCACTTACCTTGTCCTGCGCTCTCACGATGTCCTCCTGCAGTGTCCCCGACAATGTAATCCGGCGGATGCCGGCATCTGTCATCTGGGTTCCGTCCCCTGTGAGCGTCGAGACGTACGGGGGACGGAACGGTGGGAAATTCAAAAATGACAAAAAGTGACATTCACTAAAATCACTAAAATCACATAGTATTCCATTACTGTAGCAAACCATTTCACATACATTTTGTCCCGAGTGCTTTGTCCGGCACCCTGCCTGCATTTTTACTGTTCTTATTGCCTGGAAACTGAGAAACGTCCATGGTGTCCAAAAAGCGTCCCTTTAGGTCAAAAGCGGTTTTAGATCAGCTAAAGAACAGCGATAGTAAATCAGAACCACTTGCAGAATTGAGTGATAATGATTCGTGGGGGAAATTCGTCATCAAACAGTGAAAACGATTTTGCGACTTTGCTCAGTGATGTGCGAACTTGGCGCTATATTTCAAATTTCAGTGTTTTTGGTTTGATTATATTATTGAATTAAATGTATTATTATATTATTATTTTTATGATTATTTATTAAATTATAATTTATGATTTTGTGTTTCAAATTTTATCATACCCGGGATGTTTACTAGACTCTTGTTCGGACAGATTTCAGTGAGTTATTCCTGAATATTACAGCCCTACAATAAAAAAAAAACATATTTCCATGCAAAATAATGGTACCGCTTTCAGCACCAAAAATCTGAAATAATCATACCGCCAGGGAGGTTAAAAAATAAAATAAAAAATAAGGAAAAATACCTAGATCAAAGTTTGATCTAGTTCAGTGCCAGAGTTAGTGTTTGGGTCAAGGTCAGGATTTACAAAAATTGGTATCAGTGTCAGTTAGTGTCAATGTCAGTGTGTTTTAGATAAAAAAAAAAGACAAAAACAAAATGCGCACTATTGTTTCTGGGCTGTACTACGGGTACAAACAACAAATAACATACACATGTATGGTATCACTGCGATCGTTAAGAGCTGGAGAATTTATTTTGCATTGTCCTTTGGTGGTAGGTTATGGTTGTAACAAGAAACACACAGCTAAATAAAAAAAATGATTTTTTTTTTACTATTTTGGGCCAGTTTTCCTTTGATAATAAAAAAAAATCAGGAGCTATCCATTACCATTCACCACCAAATAAAAGCCCAATTTGTCCTGAAAAAAATCAAGGTATAATCCACCTGGATGTACAAAGTAGTTGTGTTGATATGGACGGTTTTACTATCACATGTCAACGTTGCAGAATTGTGCTTAGGCATTTAGATTTGTTTTACTCTTAGGCGTGAAGGGGTTAATAGGGGATACTGGTTGTGTTAGATCTATTTAGTACATACACATACAGCCAGATGATCAAAGGAGTACACTAAGGTGGCTGGAGCCATATAGATCCTCATACAGGTATAAACTGAACGCATATAAAAAATGAATCATACAACATTTTAATTTTACAAGGCTTAGAACTGGAATTAACAAGAAAGTTAGGTACGTCTTGTATACTTAGAAAACAAACAATAATACTGGCAGGCAGGTCCTTGATGTATGTAAGGGATTTCCTTGGTGTAAGGTGCATAGTGATGCATACAACAGGGCATATGCTAGTGCGTTTTAGATTAATTGAGGTGTAAAGTGCAGAATGCTCAATTTGCTGGGGCAGTCCCCCATCTAAGTACTCTGTCCTGATGATGCTGTGTCCCGGACTGTGTCCCGGAATCCACCATCACCCTTATTTGAGCATGCTCAGTAAATCAAAAAAGGAATTAACTGAGAGGATCGCAGGCATGAGTGGGCTGATTCCACATAATTATGGGTAGGACCACCCAAAATGTAGGTGTGATCTGAGCAGCACCGCTCAGAAAGTGGATGTGTTAGGTGAGAACCATGTAGTGTACAGTACTTTAGCAAACAAGGTGCCACTTTAAGCCCCGGTTCACACTGGTGTGGTGCAGAATTCGCAGCGTTTTCTGTGCGAATTCCACACCGCATCAGAATCACACCCCGTTCATGTGAACCGCTGCGGGTGTGTATGTTAAGTGAACAACACCCCGAAAGCAGTCCGTAAAACACGGTGCGATGTGCAGAATCGGATCGCATAGGCGCAGGGGTGGACTGACAACTCATGGGGCCCCTGGGCAATAGAGGATCATGGGGCCCCTGGGCAATAGAGGATCATGGGGCCCCTGTGTCCTTGCCCAAACTCAAAAAAGCCTATGAAAAAGGTACCAGGGGCATCTACTGACCCGGGCCCTCGGGCAGTGCCCGAGTTTCCAAATGGTCAGTCCGCCCCTGCATAGGTGTGAATACCCATGCGATCCGATTCTAGTGCGGACCGAAAAAGGGTCCTGCACCTTTTTGGTACGGGTGCCGTGTGATTAGAGTCATACAGAATGTATGATTCCGATTGCACCGCACACAAATTGCATGTGATTTGCACAGGAATGCAGTGCTGTTCCTGTGCGAATCACATGTGATATACCGCATATATGTGAACCTAGCCTTCGTTATACTTTAAATCCCTGAGTTCCAGTGCAGTGACTTTACCTAGATTGAGATGTCATCAGTCTGCTGGAGTGAGCATTTCCTTAATCTCCTCTCCCTCAGTGATCAGACTGTACATTGTAACTTTGTAGCAACTCACAAGGTGAGAGGAAGAAGCTGCTGAAGAGGCTGGTCTGTGTCAGACATTTGTGGAGTTGCACAGGCAACAGTATTTACCTGATTGTGTCATGTCTGAGCCAGCATATCGGTTCAGGAATAGATAGTAACCCTGGATGATGCCTGAACAAAGATGGTGGGTTTCCTCCGGGTACTCCGGTTTCCTTCCACGCTCCAAAGACATGCTGGTAGGTTAATTGGCTCCTGTCTAAATTGGCCCTAGTATGTGTATGTATGAATGTAAATTAGGGACCATAGACTGTACACCCCTTGAGGGCAGGGACTGAATGTACAATATATGTGTAAAGCACCATGTACATTTATGGCTATATAAGTACTTGAAATAATAATTATGCTGGGTTCACTTTGAATTTTGACTTTGTAGTTTTTCTTTGATGGACATTCCGCTGTGAATTCTGCACCACATCAGTGTGAACTCAGCCTTAAAGCAAAACTTTTTTTTTTTTACTTTGGATGGAGCGGAGTGGGATTAGAACACCTGTACATTTTTTATTGCTGTCGGTGTCCCCATTAGGGAGATTCACCCTCTCTATTTGTCCTGCTTACCATTATCATCAAACATGAACGTAAAAGAAAACCCCATATGTTTTAGGTTGTCCCCAGAAAAGTAATAGAGGGGAACAGGGGCGTCCCTAGGGTTGGTGTCACCCGGTGTGGTAACACTTGGTGACACCCCCTCCGACGATCCCCACAGGATGGATTGGATGTGTGTATTGAGCATAATGGATCAGAGTCCGATCCATTATGCTCCCCAACCCGCAGATCCCATCCATCCTGCGGGGATCGTTGGCATGCCACCTATGTGGGGTGACCCCGGACCCGCTCCACGAAAAGGTAAGTTGTAAAGAAAGCCGACGATCGGATTCATCCTGCCAGGATCATCGGCTTGCTTTACAACTTATCTTTTTGTGGAACGGGTCCGGTGTCACCCCATGCAGTCAGTGTTACCCGATGCAGGCCGCGCCCCCCGTACCTGCCTAGGGACACCCCTGGAGGGGAAATAGTCCAATGGGGACACCAGTTCTGGTGACCTGGGGGGCCCCAAGAGATTTTGTTAATTTGCAGAGATTGGCTATGGGACAGGAAGTGAAGGTAAATACCCCCAACGAGACAGAGATGGCAAAAATAAACCTTACAGGGGTTATAACCCTCCCTTACACTATCTAAAATGAAAAAAAAAAAGTTTTGCCCATAGTTCTACTTTAATGCTAAATGGTGGAGTTTTTTTTTTCTAAATAATGATAATGTTATTGTATATAGTGAAATGTCAAGAATCTAGCATTTAGCAATATTTGGCTATATGAAAGTTTTTTTAAGGGAGACACAATTAGATTTTGCAGTGTTTATATACATAATATATATATATATGTGTGTGTATATATATATATATATATATATATATATATTTATATATATATATCTATATATATATAGATATATATCTATATATATATATATATATGTGTATTTATGTGTAACAAATAATAAAAAAATGATATATATATATATATATATATATATATATATATAAATAAAAATATATACAGTGCCTTCAAAAAGTATTCATACTCCCTGAAATTTTCCACATTTTGTCATGTTACCTCATAGTCGCACTGCCCCCCACCATACCTAACGCCCCGCACACTATCACCTCCCCAACGCTCCGCTCCTTCAGCCCAGCTACCACTGAGGAGGTCTCTAAGGTCCTCACTGAAGCCCGCCTCACCACTTGCCCCCTAAACCCTATCCCCTCACAGCTCCTCCAGTCACCCCCCCCCCTCCATCATTCGCTCCCTCACCCACATCTTCAATTTCTCTCTCTCCACTGGCACTTTCCCCTCCCCTCTAAAGCACGCACACATCACCCCCATACTCAAAAAACCCTCCCTGGACCCCACTGACCTAAACAACCTTAGACCCATCTTCCTGCTGCCATTCACTTCCAAGCTCCTTGAGCGCCTAGTCTACAATCGCCTAAGCACCCACCTCACTGATAACAACCTCCTTAATCCACTACAGTCTGGCTTCCATCCCCTACACTCCACCGAAACCGCCCTACTTAAAATCACCAACGACCTGTTAACCGCCAAAGCTAATGGCCATTACTCAGTCCTCCTGCTCCTTGACCTCTCCGCGGCCTTCGACACAGTCGACCACCCCCTCCTCCTTACTAAACTCTAAACTGCACTCCCTTGGCATCAGGGATGCTGCTCTCTCCTGGTTCTCCTCCTACCTATCCCAATGCTCCTTCAGCGTCACCTATAACACTGCCACCTCCCCCTTTCTCCCCCTCTCTGTTGGAGTCCTCCAAGGCTCTGTCCTCGGACCCCTCCTCTTCTCCATCTACACCTCCTCCCAAACTAATACACTCCCACGGCTTCAATTATCAACTCTATGACACACAAATTTACCTCTCTGCCCCACACCTCACCCCCTCACTCTCCGCCCACATCGCCCACCTCCTGAACGACATATCAGACTGAGTGTCTCTCCATTTCCTCAAGTTAAACCTGTCCAAAACCGAGCTCCTGGTTTCCCCCCCCCATCCTCTCCATCACTACTAGCAACGCCACGATCATTCCCACCCCACATGCCAAAGTCCTGGGTGTCACCCTGGACTCAAACCTTTCCTTCCAACCTCATGTCCAATCACTATCAAAGTCATGCAGGCTCCACCTCCGCAACATCTCCAAGATACGTACATTCCTTACCCCAGACACTACTAAACAACTCGTACACTCCCTCATCATCTCACGTCTGGACTACTGCAACTCCCTTCTCACTGGCCTACCCAAACAAACGCTATCCCCACTCCAGTCTATCCTGAACACAGCGGCGAGACTCATCCACCTCACCAACCGCTCCACATCTGCCTCCCCCCTCTGCCTATCCCTTCACTGGCTCCCGATTGCCCAACGCATCAAGTTCAAATTACTAACTCTGACCCACAAAGCCATTCACAATGCCGCCCCAAACTACCTAACTGACCTGATACCCAAATACCACCCTACCCGTGCCCTTCACTCCTCACAGGACCTCCTACTCTCTAGCTCCCTGGTCTCCTCCCCCCACACCCGACTGCAGGACTTCTCCAGGACCTCCCCCATCCTCTGGAACTCCCTACCCCAATCCATCAGACTGTCACCTACCCTCCTCACCTTCAGGCGCACCCTGAAAACCCATCTCAGGGAAGCCTACCCCACCCTCACCTAACAACTGATCTCCTCCACTTCTCCCACCACTCCATCCCCCACAGCCACTTCCTCCTGTACCACTCTCCCCTCCTTCCTAGATTGTAAGCTCGAAAGAGCAGGGCCCTCGAACCCCTCGTGTATTGTATTGTTACCGTTTTGTCTCATGTTCTGTCCCCCTTGCTATTGTACAGCGCTGAGCAAACCCTTTGGCACTATATAAATACTGTATAATAATAATAACAATAATGTTACAACCAAAAACATAAATGTACTTTCTTGGGATTTTATGTGATAGATCAACACAAAGTGGCATATAATTGTGGAAGGAAAGTGATACATGGTCTTCAACATTTTTTTACCAATAAATATCTGAAAAGTGTGGTGTGTATTCAGCCCCCTTTACTCTGACACCCCTAATTAAAATCTAGTGGAACTAATTGCCTTCAGAAGTCACCTAATTAATAAATGGAGTCCACCTGTGTGTAATTTAATCTTAATATAAATGCAGCTGTTCTGTGAAGCCCTCATTGGTTTGTTAGAGAACATTAGTGAACAAACAGCATCATAAAGGCCAACATACCAGACAGGTCAGGGATAAAGTTGTGGATAAGTTTAAAGCAGGGTTAGGTTATAAAAAAACATCTCACGGAGCACTGTTCAATCCATCATCCAAAAATAGAAAGCTTATGGCACAACTGCAAACCTTTCAAGACATGGCCGTCCACCTAAACTGACAGGCCGGGCAAGGAGAGCATTCATCAGAGGAGCAGCCAAGAAGCCCAAGTTAACTCTGTAGGAGCTGCAGCGATCCACAGCTCAGGTGGGATAATCTGTCCACAGGACAACTATTAGTTGTGCGCTCCACAAATCTGGCCTTTATGGAAGAGTGGCAAGAAGAAAGCCATTGTTGAAAGAAAGCCATAAGAAGTCCCATTTGCAGTTTGCAAGAAGCCATGTGGGGGACACAGGAAACATGTGGAAGAAGGGGCTCTGGTCAGAGGAGACCAAAATTGATCTTTTTTGCCTAAAAGCAAAATGCTATGTGTGGCGGAAAACCAACACTGCGCATCACCCTGAACAGACTATCCCCACCGTGAAACATGGTGGTGGCAGCATCATGTTGTTGGTGGCAGCATCATGTTTCTTCAGCAGGGACAGGGAAGCTGGTCAGAGTTGATGGGAAGGTGGATGGAGCCAAATAAAGGGCATTCTTAGAAGAAAACATGTTAGAGTCTGCAAAAGACTTGAGACCAGGGCGGAGGTTCACCTTCCAGCAGGACAACGACCCAAAACATCCAGCCAGAGCTACAATGGAATGGTTCAGATCAAAGCATATTCATGTGTTAGAATTTCGAAATCACAGTTCAGACCAAAATCCAATGAAGAATCTGTGGCAAGACTTGAAAATTGCTGTTCCCAGACGCTCTCCATCCAATCTGACAGAGCTTGAGCGATTCTGCAAAGAAGAATGGGCAGAAATGTCCCTCTCTAGATGTACAAAGCTGGGAGAGACATCCCCAAAAAGACTTGCAGCTGGAATTGCAGTGAAAGGGGGTCCTACAAAGTATTGACTCCGGGGGGCTAAATATAAATGCCACCACACTTTTCACAGATTTATTTGTAAAGAAATGTTGAAAACCATTTATCATTTTCCTTCCACTTTTTGTTGGTCTATCATATAAAATCCCAATTTTAGGATTTTGGTTGTAACATGACAAAATTTGGAAATTTTCAAAGGGCATGAATACTTTTTCGAGGCACTGTATATACTGTATATATAAACAAAATTATAAAAAAAAATATATATATATATATATATATATATATATATATATAATTTATTTATTTGTTGCACATAAATAAATATTTATTGTAAACAAATATATTTTATGAGAAAACAATAATAGAACACTCTGTTGTGTGTGTGTATGTATATATATATGTGTGTGTGTATGTGTATATATATATATATATACAGTCAGGTCCATAAATATTGGGACATGGACACAATTCTAACATTTTTGGCTCTATACACCACCACAATGGATTTGAAATGAAACGAACAAGATGTGCTTTAACTGCAGACTGTCAGCTTTAATTTGAGGTTATTTACATCCAAATCAGGTGAATGGTGTAGGAATTACAACAGTTTGCATATGTGCCTCCCACTTGTTAAGGGACCAAAAGTACTGGGACAATTGGCTTCTCAGCTGTTCCATGGCCAGGTGTGTGTTATTCGCTCATTATCCCAATTACAATGAGCAGATAAAAGGTCCAGAATTAATTTCAAGTGTGCTATTTGCATTTGGAATCTGTTGCTGTCAACTCTCAAGATGAGATCCAAAGAGCTGTCACTATCAGTGAAGCAAGCCATCATTAGGCTGAAAAAACAGAACAAATCCATCAGAGAGATAGCAAAAACATTAGGCGTGGCCAAAACAACTGTTTGGAACATTCTTAAAAAGAAGGAACGCACCGGTGAACTCAGCAACACCAAAAGACGCGAAAAACAACTGTGGTGGATGAGCGAAGAATTCTTTCCCTGGTGAAGAAAACACCCTTCACAACAGTTGGCCAGATCAAGAACACTCTCCAGGAGGTAGGTGTATGTGTGTCAAAGTCACCAATCAAGAGAAGACTTCACCAGAGTGAATACAGAAGGTTCACCACAAGATGGAAACCATTGGTGAGCCTCAAAAACAGGAAGGCCAGATTAGAGTTTGCCAAACGACATCTAAAAAAGCCTTCACAGTTCTGGAACAACATCCTATGGACAGATGAGACCGACATCAACTTGTACCAGAGTGATGGGAAGAGAAGAGTATGGAGAAGGAAAGGAACTGCTCATGATCCTAAGCATACCACCTCATCAGTGAAGCATGGTGGTGGTAGTGTCATGGCGTGGGCATGTATGGCTGCCAATGGAACTGGTTCTCTTGTATTTATTGATGATGTGACTGCTGACAAAAGCAGCCGGATGAATTCTGAAGTGTTTTGGGAATATTATCTGCTCATATTCAGCCAAATGCTTCAGAACTCATTGGACGCCGCTTCACAGTGCAGATGGACAATGACCCAAAGCAGACTGCAAAAGCAACCAAAGAGTTTTTTAAGGGAAAGAAGTGGAATGCTATGCAATGGCCAAGTCAATCACCTGACCTGAATCCGATTGAGCATTTCACTTGCTGAAGACAAAACTGAAGGGAAAATGCCCCAAGAACAAGCAGGAACTGAAGACAGTTGCAGTAGAGACCTGGCAGAGCATCACCAGGGATGAAACCCAGCGTCTGGTGATGTCTATGCGTTCCAGACTTCAGGCTGTAATTGACTGCAAAGGATTTGCAACCAAGTATTAAAAAGTGAAAGTTTGATTTATGATTATTATTCTGTCCCATTACTTTTGGTCCCTTAAAAAGTGGGAGGCACATATGCAAACTGTTGTAATTCCTACACCGTTCACCTGATTTGGATGTAAATACCCTCAAATTAAAGCTGACAGTCTGCAGTTAAAGCACATCTTGTTCGTTTCATTTCAAATCCATTGTGGTGGTTTATAGAGCCAAAAATGTTAGAATTGTGTCGATGTCCCAATATTTATGGACCCGACTGTATATATATATATATATATATATATATATATATATATATATAAAATGAGGGAAAAATAGTATAACACTCTCCCTCTCTCATCTCTGTGTGTGTGTGTGTGTATATATATATATATATTTATTTTTTAAATGTATTTATTTATTTTGTGCAAATAAACATTTTAGACAGCCAAGACACAAGGAAGTAAAGGAGCTGTCATTGCTAGCCTCTTGAGGAAAATGCTAGTTGCTTGACTGTTGCTTTTGAATCACAGTCCCACAGCGAGCATACTCATACTCGTTCCAGGTCAGGGACTCAGACTGTATTAAAGCCAAAAGCATCCCAATGACAGCCAGGGAACTAGAATTTTTAAAAGGAGAGATCAGCCACCGCAGTCTCCCTGATTCTCCCCTGACAGGGTCCCTTTAACCCCTAACCCATAAACGCTTACTCATGAACCTAAACCAATTCTAACCATTTTATAGGTTTCTATGGGTTGGTGATTCCTTTTCCAAGATTGTTAAACTCTTGTATACACTTTCCAGGTATGTTTTGTTTGAAATATAAAAATGAAATCCTGTTTAAGGCAGACAGTGACAAGTTACTACAATGGTCTTTACCTTGAATTCAACTTTAGGCAACCAAATAGTTTTCTATGTGCAATGACATAAATAGTCTATCCAGCACAGGGGCGGACTGACCATTTGGAAACTCGGGCACTGCCCGAGGGCCCGGGGTCAGTGGGGGCCCCATGAGATGCCCCTGGTACCTTTTTCATAGGCTTTTTTGAGTTTGGACAAAGACACAGGGGCCCCATGATCCCCTATTGCCCGGAGGCCCCATGAGTTGTCAGTCCACCCCTGATCCAGCACTAAGCCATAGCAATAGTAAATAAAGGGGTCATCCAGCAAAAAGGATAACTAAACCCAAGAACAGAAAATGTAATAGATTGCAACTTACCAGTTATTAGATATGATGGCTGCATTAGTTTTCTTTTATTTTCAGGCTGAGAACATTATTAGCAAATACAGCGGATATCATTTGATCCTGCCAGAAAGGCCATGTCCTTATTACTTCCTGTGAGCTGCATTAACCACTAGCCTACTGGGCACTTATACCCCCTTCCTGCTCAGGCCAATTTCCAGCTTTCAGCACTGTTGCACTTGGAATGACAATTACGCAGTCATGCAACATTGTACCCATATGAAATTTTTATCATTTTTTTGTGACAGATAGAGCTTTCTTTTAGTGGTATTTAATCACCTCTGGGATTTTTCTTTTTTCTTAAACAAACCAAAAACTACTGAAAATTTTGAAAAAAAAAACGTTTTTCTTAGTTTTTGTTATACAATTTTGTAAATAAGGGATTTTTTTCCATCACTGATATGCGTTAATGAGGCTGCAGTGATGGGCACTGATAGGCTGCACTGATGGACACTGATAGGTGGCACTGATGGGCGCTGATGAGGAGGCACTGGTAGGTGTTACTGATGGGCATTGACAGGCATCACTGATGGGCACTGAAAGGCAGCACTGATACATGGCACTGATAGGCAGCACTGATAGGTGGCACTGACTGGCAATGATAGGCGGCACTGATTGGCAGCACTGATAGGTGACACTGATTGACATTGATAGGTGGCACTGACTGGCACTGATGGGTGACACTGAAAGGCAGCTCAGATGGGCACTCATATGTGGCATTGATGTGCACTGGTATGCACTGATATGTGGCATTGATGTGGCACTGATGGGCACTGGCACAAGGCACTGATGAGCACTGACAAGGGCACTGATGGACACTGACAGGTGGCGCTGCTGGGGCTACACTGATCATCAGGGCACACTGATCATTAGTGCTCTGATGATCAGTGTAGATGTCCCCTCCGCGGAAAGCCGATTACCAGCTTTCCTCTCCTCTGTCAGCTTGAGAGGAGAGAAATGCAGTTAACCGGCATTTCCCTGTTTACATGTGATCAGCTGTGATTGGACACAGCTGATCACATGGCCGAGCCGACATCTTCGGCTCTTTCTGTGATCGGTGATCTGCTGTGTCCGAGGGACACAGCGCACTGCAGATCGCTCCCTGAGCCGCACATGTGCGGTGAGAATGGGAGGACGTCATATGACATCCTCCCAGAACGAGAGAACCACCTTGCGTTCGTCATATTACTATATGGCGGGCGGGAGGTGGTTAAAGAATATCTGTAAATTACCAACTGCCCTGCACCCATGTAATGGAGATGAAGAGATACAGATGTTTGTTGTCCCCATACTAGGTGACAATCATAGCTTCCTCCATTGATACAGTGGAGGAGTGTTGTAGCCACTCTAAAAGGGGAACCAGGGTGGATTTTCAGGGTGAAAAAAAGAAAAATGCAGCTACCTCACCAATGACTGTGTATTACATTTTTAGTTTGGGGTTTAGATATGCTTTTACGTATAGCTAAGGACAATTTTTATTTTTATTTTTTTTATTTTTGATAGACTGGTGAGGGTTTTGAACCCTTCTCAGGTTTTTATTGATGTCTCCGAGCTACCACAGTGATGGCCTCAATATTCTGGGTGCTAGCTGAGCAGTTGTCTTCGGTATAGCAGCCACAGGGGGTCGGTCAGCTTGGCACGGCATTGTATTTTTCTCATAGAAGCTACTACAGTGACTGACAGTTTTCATACAGACTGATTGGGCAATCTGTTTTAACCTCTATGTATGAAAGATTTTTTTTCTGTACTTAATGCTCTACCTCCAGCAGTTCTAGTGGAGTCTACATTTATTGTTCACTGACCAGAGCCGGAGGAAACTAGAGCCAGAGCTGAGAAATCTGCTTGATGCTTTTAAAAAAATTTAAAAGCCTGATGTTATTAGACTTGAATTTACAAGCAAAGAGTACAGAGACTCACATATATTCATCCTGACCTTGCCAGTCATTGTCTGACATTGTCAGTCACTGAACATCATATAAGAGTGACAATATTTGAAAGGAAATGTAAAATGACTGTGATACAATTTTATTTTAATTTTTAAATTGTGTTCTATATTTTGTTTAATTTAATGATTGTAATTCTTTTATTTTTATTCTTTATTTACTTTATTTTAAGTATTTTATTTTATACTATATTTAGTTTATTTTCATTCTTATAATTGTTTTATTTTATTCTATATGTAGTTTATTTTCATTCTTTTCATTATTTTATATCTGTTCTAATTTTAATTTATTTTCATTCTTTTAATTATTTAATTTTATACTATATGTAGTTTATATTCATTCTTTTGCTTCTATACTGTTTTTTTTAGTTTATTTTCATTCTATTAATTCTTTTATTTCATACTTTAAGTCGTTTTTTCATTCTTTTCATTCTTTTATTTTTTACTTTATGTAGTTTATTTCATTCTTTTGTTTTATTCTATATTTACCCCACCTCTTAGATTGTAAGATCTAACGAGCAGGGCCCTCAGATTCCTCCAGTATTAAATTGTACTGTAATTGTTTTGTCTGCCCTCATGTTGTACAGCGCTGTGCAAACTGTTGGCGTTATATAAATCCTGTATAATAATATTTTATTTATTTTCATTCTTTTTTTATTTGATCTTTGGTTGATTTTCAATCTTTTATTTTTTTTTAATTCTATATTTAGGTTATGTTCATTCTTTTAATTCCTTTACTTCATTCTGTTATTTTAATTATTTTAATTTCAGGTTTTTACATTTTTAAATTGATGTAGAGGGTCAGTGGTACCCTGCTGCATTGTGTTTTCTTTTTTTTTTGTTAAGATAAAACTCTGGGTACTCCGACTTCCTCCCACACTCCAAAGACATGCTGGTAGGTTAATTGGCTCCTGTCTAAATTGTCCCTAGTATGTGTATGTATGAATGTGAATTAGTGACCATAGATTGTACGCCCCTTGAGGGTTAGGGACTGATGTGAATGTACAATATATGTGTAAAGCACCATGTAAATTTATGGCTATATAAGTACTTGAAATAATAATTATACTGGGTTCACTTTGAATTTTGACTGTAGTTTTTCTTTGATGTTTTTTCACCTTTTTTTAATTCTTTGTATCTTCTCTTCTGCTGGTCACCTGCAGTCTATTTGCAGCCTTTACAGGCACTCCAGTGTTGGCGGCATAGAATTTCTCAGTTTGGGTTTTCTGATGGTGACAGCAATAGACCATGCCTGTTTAATGTGTGCTGAAACTGCCAATTCAAGTCCCCCATTACAGGCCTGTGCGACAGGCTGACAATGCAAGACACTCCCACATTTGGGAAACTGGGATAGAGTGTTGTCACCATATAACAGGAAGCATTGAACAAAGACCTACATAGCATCCCCCTCAACATGGGGACAAGACACTCCCACATTTGGGAAACTGGGACAGAGTGTTGTCACCATATAACAGGAAGCATTGAACAAAGACCTACATAGCATCCCCCTCAACATGGGGACAAGGCACCCCCCCCCCCATATTGAGAGCATGTGGCCTAGTATGGTTTGGGAGGAGGGCGTTCGCTTGTCCCCCCCCCTTTCCTGACATGCCAGACTGCATGCTCAGATAAGGGTCTAGTATGGGTTTTGGGGGAGACCCCCATGCCATTTTTTAAGAAAAAATTGGCGTGGGGTTCTCCTCAATCCATACCAGATCCGAAGGGCTTGGAATGGATGGGGGGGACCCCACGCCGATTTAAAAAAAAAATGTAATTGCCGGCAATTCTTTTTACATTCAGCTGTCAGCGGGGAACCCCACTGACAGCTAAAACATTTAAAAATGTTTTCACTACTAAAATACCGCATGACTTAATAATATAACTCACGCGGTATTTTAGTAGCTGTGTGCTATCTTATCACATATTCAGATGCGGTAAGATACTGCTTAGTGAATTGTCCCGCTTCGAAGTTCGGGATTAAACTTTCATTAGGTTTAAATGTTCAACTGTGAACCAAACACGGGGCTGTTTGGCACGTCACTACATGTTATGAACGTATCCTTTAAAGCGGTAGTAAACAGCATAAAACAAAAGAAAAAAACAGCCTTGAAGGCAAAGGCATAATGTGCTGGTATGCATCGCATAGAAGCACATTATGAACAGGGGCGGACTGACAACTCATGGGGCTCCGGGCAATAGGGGATCATGGGACCCCTGTGTCCTTGCCCAAACTTAAAAAAGCCTAAGAAATAGGTACCAGGGGCATCTCATGGGGCCCCCTACTGACCCCGGGCCCTCGGGCAGTGCCCGAGTTTCCAAATGGTCAGTCTGCACCTGATTATGAAAGACCTACCTTGAAACAAAGCCCTCCAGCAGAGCGTTGTCATGGCTCCCTGGGGCTTCCATCTTCACCTGGTCTTCTTTCCAGGTTCGCGAGCTGATTGGCCGAGCCCGCGATGACGTCACTCCCAACCATGTGCACAGGAGTCCTTCAGAATGCATGCGCCGAATATCGAAACAGGCTAATATCTCCTGAACTAAATGGAAGATAAAAAATGAAAAATATATAGTTGCTGTGCTCTAATACTAATATTCCAATTATATTAACTTATACTATAAAGTGCATATTAAGTATACCAACTCAATAAAAATATTGGTATCAACTTATAAATTAACCTGTAAATTACATCACCATTACAAGTCGAATTGTGATCACACAGAAAAAGACCAAAAATAAAATATCCATATAAATGTAAAAATAGAAGTCCAATTATGATATAAGATCAAAAAAAATAAGTATATATAAAAATAAATAAATCTGTCCAATGTGCAATTGTGCAAAAATAGTGAATAAAAGTTCAGCAGAAAATAAATTTTAATATACTCTCCTTCCACGCAGCCTATAGTTGTATAACTGGGATTCTGCAGCTTCTCTATGAGCCTGCGTGGGTGTAGGGATATCTCCCTCCTTGAACCGCTCCTCACTCCAATTCTCTATGTATCCTCATGTGATTAATGTGAGTGCAATATGGAAGCACAATAAAGGCTTTTTATATCTTGGATAAGGCACCATATATCCTTTCCTTTCTTTTTTGGTTCACATGAGGATACATAGAGAATTGGAGTGAGGAGCGGTTCAAGGAGGGAGATATCCCTACACCCACACAGGCTCATAGAGAAGCTGCAGAATCCCAGTTATACAACTATAGGCTGCGTGGAAGGAGAGTATATTAAAATTTATTTTCTGCTGAACTTTTATTCACTATTTTTGCACAA